>NW_028301564.1:17517500-17817500 GCF_042242905.1 Orbicella faveolata
AACAAAAATTGAGCAAAACCGAGCCGGGTCAATGGCTCTATCTCACCAAGCTAAGTATCCACATTTCCTTTTTGTTTATGTCTTTATATAAGCATTATGCAGTTGTGGTCTTTAAGTTTATTATGCTACACTTCCTTTACTTTACATGCTACACCAACCCACTTCGCTTAAAACAACCATCTTCTTTTTTCGTTTGTTTACATTCTCGCAGCAGCCAATCAGCGAAAAAGTTAAATTATTTTTGCCACAATTTTTTGTGTCAGCAAAAATTCCATTGGAAGAAATCAGTGTTTATTTATCGCTCCGCCTGGCTTGTGTTCCTTTAAACCACCAACAAAATGAACACTGTCAATACTGCCAATGCTTTCGACCTAAAATGCTTGTCACTAAATGTTACATACATACATACATACATACTTTATTGGCTAGTCTCCACGGGGCTTTACAGAGTCAACTTTGCATTACAAAATTACAAACTAAGTACACGACAATGATAAAAGAAGATAAAGGTTAATAAAATTAAATAAAGCAGTCATTAAGCTTTTGCCTGAGTAAGCGCTTGAAATCCATCACAGATGGGCTAAGTTTGAGCGCAGGCTGCAACTCATTCCATAGAGAGGTTGCTCTATAATGAAAGGTCCTTTGGTCACTAGCAGTGCGGAAGAGTGCTATGTTCAAAAGTTGAGAGTTTCTGGTATTCCTTTTCGAGATGTTGGATCTTCTGATGAGGTTAGATGTCAAATACTCTGGAGCACAACTCGTCATGCACTTAAAACCAGAACAGCAAAACAAAAATAAAGTTGTTGCCTGATTGGTGGCCAGCGAGAGTCTTTTAGCACAAGTCATTAAAAAATGGAACAATCTTTCTTTGTTAAGACATGTGCGGTCTGCTGAATGCTGAAAACTTGTAATGGAACTCAGGATAGTGTCAAATAACTTTGTTGCTCCTGCTGAAATGCAAACCTCTCTGAACCTGGATCATATGCTGTTTCTTGCTTGTATATTACTATGTCATTTTAGATCTTCTTCTTGACCATGCCAATTTTCTTTTTCAAGTCAGATCCTTCAGTAAGTGGGAAATAAATTTTCATACAGATGTGAAATTGAGTTATTAACTGCGCCGCCATGGGCTGAGCACAGTTCATGTTCTACCTGGGGTTTACTTTTTGCTTTGTCAGTGACCAGATGCAGACCTCCACTCGGCCAAGTTTCGAATCACGCAACTTATGTTTGTTCGCCAAAAGCTGTTAAAATGTTACTGTACTGAAAATGTTATGAATATTCTACTCTTTATTTAGTAAAGAATATGTCGCCTTTTTGTGTTATTGAAGGGCTTGATATGAAGCGAGTATTGAATACGCCAAAAGCAATTATGTCATTCATGGAATGTGTTGATGTTGCAACTCTCTCTTGGGCCATTATATCATCAGAGATTTCAAAGGCTAAGAGCAATGGTGCAATAATAAAGTTTGTGTTGATCAAGTGATTCGGTGTCTACAGTAATTAATGAATCATCAAGGACTGCCTTGGAATGTGTACTGCATTGCGACTGTAGTGTTAAGAAAACAATTAACTTTTAAAAGCGTGGCTATAAGATGTAAAAGATCTTGTTATAATTTGGGGTTGCATGAAGACCACACCCAAGAGTTGCCTCTGAATGATTTTCTTTAGTGTTTCTAGAACAAATTATGATATTATTGCATGGAAGTCAACAAAAACCTGCTTGAATTTTTTTGCTTGTTTGTTTGTTTTTTTTAAGTTAGCTGATTTTCATCCTCACTGATGCCACCAGGCCTACAACTTGTTTGTTAATTGGTCAGGTAACATGAACCTACTTATCACACACACAGATTGTCCTATGCCAAATAACTTTACAGAAAAGTGTGAAAAATAAAGTTTGTGTTTATCTGTGTTTTAAAACTGCAGCTCAAAATGATCAATAACATATATTTTTGAAAAGAGTTCATCGATGAATGCACACAATTCGATGAGGGGGTGAAACTGGCCGAGAATTTCCTTTCAATATTTTAGAATATAAATCTGCACTGCTGAAGAAAAAGAAAAATCAAGAGAATTCCTTTGAATGTAAAGCTCAGTCCAGAGTCAAAGAGCCCAAGGTGTGAACTGCAGGGGGATGAGGCCCTGACCCACAGGTGAAAGTACTGATTGCAGAAAAATTTACTTACCTTCTGATAAAGTCTTTCATTTTTCCCTCATTTCTAAAAGGTTCTCCCTGGGTATAACTACCATCTCGCTAGTTCTACCACTACCTGACTTTCCTTTACTCAACATTTGTGTTTTCTTTTTCACTCTTTGTCCTCGCTGGCTGAGATTCATGTCAATAAACTTTTAAACAAATAAAACAAATCTCTCTGAAATAAAATTTTTAACAAAATAACTTAAAGCTGCTGACATCATTGTGCGTGAAGTTGACGCGTTATCAAAGAAAAGCATGTACAGATAAGGAAAGAAAAAATGTTCAAAAATAACTTGAGATGGCATGAACATGATGAAGTGACTTTCCAGTCCGCCTGTGCTCTGAGACAGCTTTCCTGCATCCTTCACAAATCCTGCATCCTTCACAAATAAGCTTGTCGTCATCAATCGCTGATTGAATACCAAAACAAGACTCTAAGTTGTTTGTGTAGGTTTTGGCTCTCTGATATGGACTTGGTTGTGATGTCTTTTTACACACTGAGCAACCATATTTCGATTTTTCAAAGGTTTCAACTAAGTCATAAAGCACAAAGAGAAAAAAGACTACCATTCTTGCGGGAAGATTTTGCGCAATTTATTTCTGCCTTACATTTCGGGTACTCAAAAATTGGCAGGAAACAGATGCCTACGTGTGGAGGAGGCACATACCAGCGGTTACTCTGATTGAAAGTGCCTTCTCTGGAGCATGTGCAGACAAAATGCCCCTATGCTCATTGGTCCGGTTTCTGACAACTGTTCACTTCCATGGAGAAGGCGGTTATGGTTTTCAAGGCAACTATTTGCAGGGCTGTCATTTAGTTTTAATTCACTAGTAGCCTTGGTCTTCACACCTGTAGCAAACTTGTTACTTTATGGGTGAATTGTATCAACTACAGGCCAGTTCACCCATAACATCGAGGGTCCATCAAGCATACTCAGCCGTAACAGGTGTTAAGAGCTACAGCTCTTCTTGACGGCCCTGATTTATTCTACATCTGCAGGCTTTTCTGCAATCTTTTTTTCCTGTGATCAGAGGCCAGGCAGCAAAAACAAAGCTTTCTTTCTTTAACAAACTGCCAGCAGTTGTCCACTCCTTTGTCATAGAACTGCTTACAAAACCGCACACCTTGATTGAGACTCTGAAAGAGAGAACAGGGAGACCTTGTGTTTCTTGATCCATTTCCTATTACAACAGCATGAAAATTTCGCATTCTGCCCAAATCCGGGTACTTTGGTGCTTTCTGTGGTCTAAAATACTTGACAGATTTTGATTCAACCCCATTCACCATTTCCACTGCCTCTATTTGGAATCTGACCTCTAAAAGCTGTGACTGATTTTACCCATGTGGGTTTGTTTAACCAGCCCTCTGGTTGATGACCAGGCAACTTCTTTATCAGTAAGCTAAAGAGAATTCTATCTCTTAGCTCTCCATGGTTTCCTTCCTCCTGTAACTTTACCACTGTAATTCTCACAAGGTCTGCAAACTTCCATAGGGTATGAATATTGTTACTTGAAATTAGTGGCATCTAGTTCATATTTCGCTTTAAATATCTCTTTGGCCTCTCGGTATTCTGGAATTGACTCCAAGACTGCAGATGGCTTCCAACACATTCCTTGTGAGACATTGTCACAGCCTTGACATTTTTCAATTTGCTGGCTCTGTTGACTTGTCCATTAGACTTCTGAAGAGGGCCCAGAAATCTTTGAACTTTCATCATTGAATGTAGGGACCTTTAATGGCTTCAAACATCAGCTTCGGTCATTGTGATTATTGTGACTTTCGCTCAGCTGATACTGTTGGGCAGTCTGCTGGTTGTAGCTATCTGTCAATTTCACACTACTTGGATTTTTATCACAGTTTGGCCTGCTTCAATTGCTCTCTGTACTTTTGTTTTTGTACCAACATATAGGGATTGAAAGGGTGTAGGGACTTTGAAAAGTATCAAGTATCACTGTCTTTTTCTCTCTAACCAGAGTTAGCACAAAACTCTTGGGGCCCAGTGATGAGCCCTCATAGTGTAACTGCAAGACAGGGTGTTGGGAGGGATATGAAGCCAGATAGTAACAGTGAAAAGTCAATGAACTCGCTACAGAGTATTTTTCTTCAAGGCCTTTCTCCAGAGGATGATCTACTTCTACATTTAATTAAGTTGGTAAAATTGCAAGATATCACACCAACTTTTCTTAAAGTAGATTGGATGCATTTAACACTTAAATAAATAAAAAAAGATTAAAAAGTGTCAAAATGGATGGGATGAGATGGATACCTTTTTTATGAACAGAGTAAAAGTAACAAATGTGCTATTTTTTATAAACACACAAATGGCTCTCTTCTGAACTATCTCAATGAACACTTAGTAATTAACAATACACAACATGCACAGGAAACTTTTTGCAGTTCCCAAACCGGGAAAAAAGTGGGAAACGTGTGGGGTTTTGTTGTTATTTTATTGTTATTTCCCAGTTTGGGAAAAAGCTACCAGAACCAAGTTTGGGTTGAATTAAACCCAATAAAAGCCCTGTATTGGGATCATATTGTGCCAGCTTTAACCCAAAGAACGGGGTGTACCTGACCCATATTGATCCCATCAATGGGATTTTGTCAACCCACATAAATTCCAATAATGTGATTTTATTGTTCCAGTCCAATCCCAATAGTGGGATAATATTGGGCCACTTTTATCACAAACATTGGATTAAAATAGGGTCACTTTTATCCCAAATATTGGGTTATAATAAAAAAAGGTAAAGTCTGCATGCGAGCCCAGTGGCCCATCAGGCCAGAGCTTATCCCAGTTTCTGTAGCATGAAGCGACTAGGAGTATTTCTGCTCCCCCCCTGGATGGGATGCTAGTCCATCGCAGGGTTACCCCCAACATTAAGTTCGCCGGTACCCATTGGTACACCTGGGTGGAGAGAGGCACTGTGAGAGTAAAGTGCCTTGCCCAAGAACACAACACAATGTCCCAGGCCAGGGCTTGAACCTGGACCACTCAATCCAGAGACGAGCGCACTAACCATGAGGCCACCACGCCTCCCCATTGGGTTATAAAAGTGTAACGCGTGCGGGCGACAACAACTTCCAGTCAAGGAGTCCGACAGCCAACAGTTTAATTACTCGACTCTCAACGTTTAGCTTACTTGTACATGGCGAGTCTACTAACACACACAGGCCACTCCATAACGTGAGTCCCTTATATATGCTGTATTACGAGTACATTGCGCATCCCGAACTCGCCATATAACCGTCTCTTAGTCTTAGAACTCTTGCGAGTATACATTCAAATAGAACCGTTATACATCTTAGCATGCGCATCATAGCTTGTGCAATCACCATATCAGTTTCATTACATTTCCCCCTTCCAATAAAAGAGATGCGTCCTCGCATCAAGGGTCATCCTAAAGCCAACAACGGTATTTTACATAATCAAAAAAAACGACAACGGAGAAAGCATTAACTTGAAAAAGATCTTTCCCAAAAACTCTAATGTAATTTTGAACTGTTGAAATGTTTTACTTAAACTTAAATGGAACTTAAATGTAACTATGAACCATTCCAAATGTCTTGATCAGACTGAAATGGTAACTCTTGACAAATAGCATTCTCGGGGCCAACTTCCAAATTCATTAGCTCAACATGTGCCTTTTGTGAAATGGTTTCAGGCGGTCATGGTGTACAAACTTGGGCTTCCCCTTGGGGGTCCTCTGGGTTCAATAAACTACGTCTGTAACTTGTTTGGTAACTTCAAGGGACCCTCCCATGGAGTTTGCAGCTTGGGGCTTCTGCCTTTCTTGCTCTGAGGATTGTACAACCACACCTCTCCCTTCTGATAAGAATTTGCTCGAGATCTCTGGTCATATAATCGCTTCTGTCATCGGCTCGCAATGTCCAAATTGTCATGGGCAAGCTGGTGTATTTTTCTGACCTGTTCCCTCAGGTTCCAGGCAAAGTCGGTGGAATCTGGTGGTGTGACTGGAACCGGAGGAGAACTGAACATTAGATCTACAGGTAGCCTGACATCACGTCCAAACATTAGCTCGTTTGGTGTACAGCCAGTGCTTACATGTATCGCAGACCGATAAGCCATGGCCATAAGAGGTAGTAGCTGATCCCAGTTCCGCTGGTTTTCTTGGGCAAATTTGGATAACATAGCCTCCAACGTATGATTTAGTCGTTCCACCATCCTGTCTGATTGTGGGTGCAAGGGTGTTGTCCGAGTCTTCTTGATATTCAGAAGCCTGCAAACTTCCTTAAACAGCACCGATTCGAAGTTACGTCCTTGGTCAGTGTGAATTTGCAAGGGAACACCAAACCTGCAAATAACCTCAGTGACCAAGAGATGTGCCACAGTCGCTGCGGATTGTTCAGGCATGGCAAGTGCCTCCACCCATTTGGAGAAGTAATCCATAACCACAAAATGTACTGATTTCCCTGGTCTGTTTCCGGCAGAGGGCCTAATACATCAATGGCGAGCTTCTCGAGGGGTGCCCCCACATTGTAAACTTGAAGTGGAGCTCGAAACTTTTTCTGCGGCTTTCTTCGAGATGAGCACTTAAGGCAGTTTCGGCACCAAGCCTTTACATCATGGCTGCTTCCACACCAATAGTACCGCTGCTTGACACCCTGCAGGGTCTTCTTCACTCCCAGATGACCAGCTGTCACTGAGTCATGCAGAGACAACAACACTTTTTCTTGAAGACTCTTAGGAATGACCAATTTTAAGCTTTGCTCTTGCCGGAGACTTGCGACCTCCCACTTGCAGTACAGAATCCCTTCCTTCAGGATAAGTCTCTCAAACTGTGCGCAATAGCCCTTAAGCTCTGGAGAAAGAGAAGAAATTTGCTCCATCTTAGGTAGCCCCTGTCCAGATTCCAGCCAGCTTATTACAGGTGATAAAATGGGGTTGCATCGTTGCTCATTTTGTAGTTCCTCTCTCATTATTCCATCAATCCATAGTTCCATTTCTTGAGAGGAACCTGGTCCTAAATTACGTTCCCGACCTCCATTCCTTGTAACTGCACCACAGAGCGAATCATCATCAGGCTTGTGCCTTGCCTCGATTCTGTCGCAAAATCCACACTCAGCACGACCGCATGGTTTCCTCGACAATGCATCTGCATTCCCATGCTTGGCTCCTGGATGGTACACCACTTCATAGTCATAAGTACCCAGGATTTCTAACCATCGTGCCATTTGTCCTTCTAAAACTTTGAAGCTCATCAGCTACTGCAAAGCTCCATGATCAGTTCAGACAGTGAATTTTCTTCCGTACAAGTAATGGTGGAAATGGCGTGTCCCATCTACCACAGCAAGTAACTCACGCTGTGTGACACAATTTCTTTTCGCTTTTCTCAATGCTCTGCTGAAGTATGCAATCACTTTTTCAGTGCCATTTTGAACTTGTGAAAGGACAGCTCCGATTGCCACCCCACTTGCGTCAGTATCTAGGATAAACATGTCATCAAGGGTTGGGTATGCCAGGACTGGAGCTGAGGCAAGATTCTGCTGTAAAGTGCAGAAAGCCTTATCACAGGTTTCCGTCCATGAGAATTCCTTTCCACTCTCAGTCAGCTCGTGTAGTGGCTTAGCAATGTGGGCATATTCATAGATGAAACGGCGATAACAGGATGTGAGGCCAAGAAAACTCCTAACTTCTGCGACTGAGCGTGGAACTGGCCAGGCACTGACAGCTTCTGTCTTACTCGGGTCAGTACTCACTCCATCTCCACCTACGACATGGCCCAAAAAGGTACCTTTCCTCTGGAACAAAACACATTTCTTTGGGTTGAGCTTTAGGTTAGCAGATTGTAGCTGTTCAAAAACGAGTCGTAGGCACCTCACGACCTCTTCAAATGACTTAGCATGCACAATGACATCGTCCAGGAAAATCAGCAGTATTTGCCAAGGTAAGCCCACGAGAACCCTCTCCATCAACCTCTCAAATGTGGCCGGATCATTGCAAAGACCAAAGGGCATCACATTGAACTGATACAGGTCAGAACCTGTGGAAAATGCTGTCTTCTCCTTGTCCTTTTCTGCCATCTCTACCTGCCAATAACCACTAGCTAAATCCAATGTACAAAACCACTGCGACCCGGACAGTGCAGCCAAACAATCTTCGATCCTCGGAAGTGGATAAGAGTCTTTAACAGTGACCCCGTTCACCTTTCGGTAATCTATGCAAAAGTGTATTGTTCCATCTTTCTTCTTCACCAGGACTACGGGAGAAGACCGTGGACTCGACGACGGCTCAATAATACCTTTGGCCAACATCTTCTCTACTTCTTCCTTCGCTTTCTCTTTCAATTGTAGGGGAAGTCGCCTCGGTGCTTGCTTGATAGGTTTGGACTCCCCTGTGATAATCTTGTGCTGGGTTATGCTGGTGCGGCCGAAAGGGTTTGTAGATGTGGCAAACACATCTTGATATTCGTTCAGCAAGTCAGTCAACACTCCGATTTGTTCATCATTTAAGCCATCCGTACTTCTATGCAGCAATTCCTCCAGCTCTACGGGCAGAGATCGCTGCTGATCTTGCTCTTGGTTTGTGCATTCTTTTGGTTGAAATGCCTCCACTTCGGTAGCTATGGCGGGGGCTTCTTGTATCGTTCCTGGTCTAGTTTGAAGTATTTTCCAGCGGATATCCATATCGGCTGTTGCTTCGACAAAGTATTCCTTTTCTAGAACTTCCCGCACAGATAGGGGTGCTTCCGGATATGCTTGCCTTACGAGTCGCTGGATCGCCTGTGCAAGTTCTGGAAGTGACTCGTCCTTTCCTCTGGTGCAGCTTTTCAGTTGTGATCTAAACACTTCCATCTTTCCACTGTTACCGAACCGCAGCGACAACACTTCCCTGAGGGCCTGATAATTTCTTCTCGAGTTTACGTCTAAATCAGCCAGCACGGCCTGTGCACACCCTGACAAACTCGCGGCGAGGTAAATGGCGATTGTAGACGTATTCCAGCCATTTAATTCTGCAATCAGTTCGAATTGAACTTGACAGTCTCATAAGACGTCTTTCCATCATACGGCGAGGGCATAATTAGTGGTTTTGCCAAGAGAGGGCGGTTTTCCACGTTCCTACAGCCAATTTCCGGTTCTCGTGCATTTCCTAGAAGAACTTCCTGTTCTCGAGCATGCAAATCGTCTTCCGGTTCGCCGCCAGGTCCCGCGCGGGCCGCATTATCTAGCCGCCATATTTTTCATCGAGCCGGTCGATTTGTTCTTGAAATCTGTTGGCCATTCGTTGCTCCATGTCTTCACTGGTACTCAAAATTCTGTTGTCCAATTCCTGGAGAGCTGACATAAACGAAGCTGGTGATTCTTGACCGAAGGAATAACAACCATTTTCGTTCGGAGTCGAATTCTGCACAACGTCCTGTTCCACATGGAATTCTCCACGATAATTTTCTTCTGCATCCAACTGGACTTCGCAGTAACTCTGATCAGCCGCTGCCATCCTAAAAGAGCTCAATGTTCAAACAACGCTACTAAACTAAACTTTAACGGTCGCCTGGATCACGCCACCAACTAACGGCAACCACAACTAACTACGGCAACCAATAAACAATGTCCTAAAATATGTTTTTAACGACCAAAACAACGGCAACTACCACATAGAGTGCTTCGTAGCAACCAGTACGCCACTACAAGTCAAAATATCTTGTCGTGCAGCTTTACTACACCACCACACAACAGCCGTTCGCAGGACAACTATCTACACCAAAACAAAACGATCTGACCTGAACTTCAGCTGACTTTGGTCGTGGTTCAAATCCCACTTCTGACACCAAAATGTAACGCGCGCGGGCGACAACAACTTCCAGTCAAGGAGTCCGACAGCCAACGGTTTAATTACTAGACTCTCAACGTTTAGCTTACTTGTACATGGCAAGTCTACTAACACACACAGGCCACTCCATAACGTGAGTCCCTTATATACGCTGTATTACGAGTACATTGCGCATCCCGAACTCGCCATATAACCGTCTCTTAGTCTTAGAACTCTTGCAAGTATACATTCAAATGCAACCGTTATACATCTTAGCACGCGCGTCATAGCTCGTGCAATCACGATATCAGTTTCATTACAAAAGGGACACTTTTATCCCAAATATTGGGTTATAATAGGGCACTTTTATCCCAAATATTGGGTAATAATAGGGCCACTTTTATTCCAACATTGGTATTTAACTGGAGCAATGAAATCACATTTTTGGGGTAAATCTGGGTTTAAAAATCCCATTAATGGGATTAATATGGGCCACGTAAACCCCATCTCTTAAGTTGAAGCTGGCACAACTGAAATATGGGTTTTTACTGAATCAGTTCACTCCCAAAGTAACTTGGTCCGCTTTTATGCCAGAAGTGAAAAATTGTAAATTTCTCACACTTAAGAGAGAGATCAGTCCTTTAAATGCCCAGTGGCGCATAGGGCATCAACAAGTCGTCTCCATTGCTGTCAGTCCTTTGCAAGCCATGAAGCTTGCCCCCAGGTAAGGTTTAAAGCCTGAAGTTCTGCTTCTGCAGTTCTTCTCCAGGTGGATTTTGGATGGCCTCTTTTTCTTTTACCTTCTTGTGCCCATCTGAGAGCAACTTTAGAAATGCTGGTAGATTCTCTGCAGAGCGCATGACCAACCCAACTCCATTGTTTCCATGTAAGAACAATACTCATGTCCTCCTGTTCTGTCAATTTAAAGAGTTCATTGTTGGAGATATGAAAACTCTTCAAATGTTCTTTGAAGACTGCATGGCACCAAGTTAACGTGCAATGTAACTAAATCAGACTTTCAACGTGTCAGGTTTTTTTCTCTTTCTTCCTATTTTCGGTGAAGTTGTGTTGTGTAGAAAGGTAAACTTAAGACTCGTATAAAGTGCGAAAAAGTCTCTAAATTAACTTGAGCAAAACTTCCTCTTGGGGGTTGGAAGGGTTTTGTGATCGGCGAGTGAGGGAGTTATGCATGTGTCATGTGTGCGTGTCACACCAATCACAGTGCGGGTTGTGTCAAAGAACGAATCAAATTGCCTGTTAGAAAATAACATGGTATCTACATTAATCTGGAGACTAACAGATTACTGTAGTTTTTTCAGTCAAACATTTTATGGCTTACTATTTAGCTATCTTACCATGACCGATGTAACATCGCAACCAAAAAAACTTGTCAAATTAACCAAATCATTACTGTACCATGAATGTTCCTATCTCCGACACTTCACACAAAAAAATAACTCTTGCACGCCTTGCGTACCTATGTTACTTTACCTGACAGAAGGAAAATGTACAGAGACATTGAAACAAAAGTATGCATTCAGGCTGCTTATGAAACTGTCTCTGCACAGCCGAACACTTGCAAAAAAAAAATCACAATTTACCAATTATATCCATGTATAATATTCTCTAAGAGCATGACCATGCAATTTCATTGATCCTGAAAATTCTTAGAACACATTGCTAAAAGTACAATATAAATGATCATTAACAGTGCACCTTTTGGCTAGCTTTAAATCGTTGGGACTTGAAAGTGATATCACTGTTTTCACTGTCTGACTGGAATTAAAAAAAATACTATTAGTCAACTTTACCTTACCTGACAGAAGGGAAATGTACATAGACAATGAAACAAAAGCATGTATTCAGGCTGCTTAATTGGAAGTATACAGCTGAACACTTCTGAAAAATCACATTTTACCAATTACTGTATATCCATGTATAATTATTCTCTATTTGTTTTATACAATCAAACACTGTTAGTTACCTTGGCAGTTGGAAGTTCAGAAAGGTTGGAGTCATCTGTCAAACTACATTTTCCCTATATTGAAAATGAGGGATGTATTAATTGATAATAAAATTTAAACTTTATCACTTCCCCAAATTAATTCAACCCCCTTCCCAAAAACCACGCAGACAAGAGAAAAGGAGGCATTTTAATGGTGAGGATTGGATTGACAAAAGTTCTTTTTCTGAAATAATAGGGTATATTGTTGTGAAAATTATTCTGAGTTAAAATTACCCACCCTTAAAAGGTTCATTTACTTGTAGCTGCAAAATGACACTTCCCAAGTGTACAGCAAAGAGCCCAGGGAAGGGCAGTAGTGCAGGTGCATGGAATACATTCTAGGAATAGTGAGAAAACAAAATTTATTTACCAGGAATGTTACCTTGGAATCTGACTTGTGGCTCCTGTATCTTCTTTGTTCATTAAAGTGTGCTTGCATATGCTTCATGATACCTTCATTGAATCCAACTTCAGGCATTGCACACTATGGTGCAACTTCTGCGGCAAAACTTACCAACTCTGCCTTCATAGTTGGGCTATTGAACTTTGGGATACCTTTCCTTTTTGTTGCTGCTAATACTCAAACCCTTTTGCATCTGCAATTAACCAAGAAAAAAATGGTGCTTGGCTCAGATTAATTTATAATATTAGACGACGATCTTTCGCTGGGGAAAAAGCTCGGACATTTCCAATTTAAAGCGAACTGCTTTTCCATAGTTTAAACCAAGCCTTGTAAAGATAGGAGCATCGGCATCCCTGTTCAGCAAGTCTTTAATACCATTTCTGGTAAGCAGTTCCTCAGCTGAAAACTTGGGGCAGTTATTCAGTTGTGAAGATGACCAAAATTTCCATCATAGCTTACCATTTGTTTGAAAATGACAAGCATTTAGATTGAGTTTGAATCTGTAGCTATAGAACAACGACATTAATTAATGGCATAAGAGTTTTTGCTGCTGTTTGCATCTGTGCTGTTAAGTTTATGGTTCTATCTAAACTAGGAATAGTTGACACTAAAACTGCCCCCGCTGTTTTGAACTTGGTGATATTTATATATTGGTTTGTATTTTCTGTCAATAACTGAATGCTGGAAATAATTTCAAAGATTTTGGATTGTGTTGAAATGAGATAGCTTGTGGGACGTAAGTGTATAGGGAAATTCCATAATGTTTTAAGGGTATTTTCAATGTCGCGGTTTCTGCATTTAGCATTTTATGCAGGAAAACTGAGAAAATGGCATGAGATGTCAGGAAGTATGAATGGTGTCATCTACTCTGGTTGTTGAAATGCTGAAGTAAGAAACCTTTATTTCAAAACTACCCATGTGTTCCTTGGTTGTTTCTTTTACTCTTCACAAACAACTTTTTTCAAGGAACTAATTATCCCCGCCTGATTAATTGATGAAATTGATTAATAATAATCAACAGCAATCCAGAACAATCAATCGATTGATATCGGAAATCAATTACCAAAAACGTTTTTTTATTTGTCATTGATTGTTGTTGATTATTATCGATTCCCATTTATTTCTCATTTTGATAGGTTATTGAACAGCAATTGAAGGAATTCGCTTTGAATAGATAGTTTTGCCAAGGATGGAAGAAACAAATATGTTGAAACTTCCAAAAAACAATCAACAGCACAAGAATAAACTCCAGGTTTCTCAAAAACTGAATTCATAAAATGACTTTTTTGCCATTGTTTTGAAGTTTTGCGCACTTTTTTTCACTACATGCAGTTTTTCTTTTCTTTCCTTTTTTGTTTGTGAAATTGTCTTCACTGTCAATCACTTTACTATTTGGGATATTTGAAGACTGTTGTGACTTTTTGTTAGTTTTAACATACTCTGTTAGCTTTCTTTTTTTACCCTTTGAATGACTCTTTGGATTGGCTGGGTTTACCTTTTTACTACGATGTGTATCCATGTTGGGTTGACATGAAATTGATGCAGGAATTTGATCTTTGTCCTCAATTTGCAATTCCACTTCACTAGTTTGCCAAACATCATTGCAGCTACCAACATCAATTAGCTCATTTAAAAGACGCTGATTGTCAATTCCCTGATTCTCTGAAATTTTCTTTGTTTGAGTTGCTGAAGCTGTTTTATTGTCATCAACATTGTCACAAAACAATTCAAACACAGCAAAAAACCATCCGCCTGGAAATTGTTGTTGCATCAGTTCAATGCTGGCAAATTCTCTGACATTTTTATAGAGGTCATCCAAGTACAACCATTTTTTGTCATTGTGTATTGCACAAGTGAAATGAACATTATGGTTGCGCACTAACGCTTTCAATACATAGAAAGAATTATCAATCTCAATTTTCTCATACATAATCAGACCTTCCATTATTTCAGGAGCAAATTCGATGAAAACAAATCTTGAACTAATGGTACAATTTCATCTTCAGTTGATTTGTTGGAGATTTGCAGTCTTTACAAATTAACCTGCCGGGCTGTGTATGAACATTTGCAACATACAGTGGCCAAGAACAAACGTCAAAACCAAATTTTTTAACCCAGGATGTGTCACGTAAGTTAAAAAATTCTGCTGTTGAATGTCACATCTTTTTCACATGTCTGACAATAAGAATCAAATGCCCACTGTGTTGCAAACAGACTGGCCTCCAAAATTTAAGTTTCCAAAAGTTTTTTCTCCGAATATCTGACTAAAACAGGCATTGCAATCTCTAGCTTGAAATGAACTACAATTTTCTGTAACATGCAACCAAACAGGTTCATGAATGCGTGACAGAGATTTCATGTTGTGATTGTTCTCATGACATTGTGATAGGTAATTGAACAGCAATAGAAGGAATTCGCTTTGAATAGATAGTTTTGCCAAAAATGGAAGAAACAAATATCTTGTAATTTCCAAAAAACAATCAACGGCACAAGAATAAACTCCAGGTTTTTCAAAAAGTGAATTCATAAAATGGGTAAGCATTCTGAAATTTTCTCACCTCTACACAATGAATGGCAAATGCTTGGGATCGCTTTCTGTCAATTCTCTCTCAATGTTTCTCTATAAAGATGTATCTGTAGGAATTAAAGCACTAATTTAACAAAAATTATGAACAAATGTGCACCTTATGAAATGATAAAGTACTTGATCAAATATTTTTCTCAGTCTGTTACAGGTAAGATGTAAGCGAGATTTCTCACCTTATTCCTTGAAATCACTACAATCAGCAGAATTCTTTGGCTTCTCTATCTCGCTTTTCTACAAACAAATGATATAAATATGAATAAACGGCAATACAAAATGGACTTTTTCAGGTACAGAACTGACTTCGTCCTTTTACATGTAACTGCATGTTATTTTGTTCTAATACTACATACTTACATACTTTATTATTTAACATGGACAAGTACACACTTAGCTGTTCGCTAGTTTCCAGGTGTTCCACGATTTAAATTAAGTAAAGTACAACATTATAGGAGCTTAAAAAAGGTATTTACATCAAGCTAATTTAAAAATCACCAAAAAAAAAAACCTGAGCTAAAAGCGATAAAATATAATCAGTGTATTAAACATGAAAATCAGTTTGCTGAATCTTTTTCAAAAAGTCTTTTGAGCCTGCCATGGAACGAATATCGTGAGGTAGCATATTCCAGTACTTTGCTGCTGCATAACGCCACGACTTAAGACCATATCTGGTAGTGTTCACTTTAGGTAGGGAAAGATTAAAATTTCCGCGAAGATTGTACGCTGTTCTCTTCTCAGTTATAAGATTTTTGAAGCTGGATGGAGCCTTGTCTTGAATAATATTGTTCACAGTCAGTAACATGTCTTGAGTGTGACGATTTTCTAAGGTTGATGTTGATCCGATACGCCCTAAGAGCGCTTCGTACATCAAGATCTTGTCGCTGTACACAAATCTCAAGACCCTCACATTTTTTCTTTCCAGTTTTTCTATATTCCTTCTTCCACAGTGATACCAAACCTGACTACAATAAGAAAAATATGGTAAAATAAAAGCTCGATACAAGGATTCCTTCGTTTTGCAAGGTAGAATGTTCTTTAACCTGCTTAGAGCATTTATTTGGTTCCCCACCTTGCGAAAAATGTCCGCAATGTGTGAATCAAATTTTAGTTTTTCGTCTAAAGTTATGCCCAGTAGTTTTATCTCCTCGGATACTGGAATCTCTTTACCCGCACATTCGATACTAATGCTACACTGATTAGCATTTCCTAACACCATGGCGTTATATTTTGTCGGGTTGGCGATCATTCCGTTTTGTTTACACCAAGAGGTGGCATTGAACAGATCTTGGTTAGTCATGTTTTCTATTGCGCAGGGACATTCGTTTGAAGCATGTAAATTGGTGTCGTCTGCAAAGCTTAAGCTGCTCTCGTTTATAGCATAGGCCAAATTGTTCATAAAAATATTAAAAAGAAGCGGTCCTAATATTGACCCCTGGGGTACACCACTATGAACGACATTCCACAATGAAAAACTGTTTCCCAGTTTGACTCGTTGGTAGCAATGTGAGGTAACTCTGAAGGAGGGACCATGATCTTTCATCCAGTCTTTAAAATCTAAGCTTTTCCAACAGAAGATTGTGAGGGATACAGTCGAATGCCTTGCTAAGGTCCAGGGTAGCAGCACCAATAATGTGGCTTTGATCAAGTTTTTCTTTCCACTCTGCGGTAAGTGTTCATAACGTCACAGAGCAGCCATGCAATTTCCGATGCGTGAACGTATAATCGTGGAAAATAGTATCAAAATAACTACTCATCTGAGTATGGACAATGCGTTCAAACACTTTGTTGAATGCGGGCAGCACGGTGACAGGTCTAAAGTTTGCTTTGTCCAACATGCTGTCCTTTTTGTGTAAAGGTGTAATCTGACCATACTTCCACCCTTCGGGGACTTCTGCCATTGCAATAATAGTATTTATAAGATCACTTAGCGGTTCAGACACTGATGGTGCCGCTGCTCTGACTGCGTGTGGCGGAATTAAGTCATATCCCTGGGCTTTGTTTGCCTTGATGTCGTTGAGTATTTGCCTTACTTCGTGGTGATTTGTAAAACGAAAAGTAAAGCTCTTACTGGCTGTATTGTTCATAGGTAAGCGAGAGGCATGTGACTGATGTTGGAACGGAGTGTATGAATCGATTGTTAACCTATCGGTGATATTTGTAAAATAGTCATTAAAAATCTCTGCTACTTGAGCTTGATCGATAATCATTCTGCTATTTTCTTTTAAAATGATCAAATCACTTTGTGCACGTTTCTTTGCATGTAAAAGAGGACGTAGTGACTGCCAAAAACCCCTGTAGTTTCCAGCATGTGAGCAGCACAGATGATCGAAATGTTTAACAACAGACTTTCGCCTCATGGAGACCAAATGATTTCTTAACACTCGGTATGCTTCCCAGTCGTCTGTTTTCCTTGTTTTGTTAAATTTTCATATTAGACTGTTTCGCTTCCGAATGGCCTTTCTTATCTCCGGTGTAATAAATTTGGATTGGCCTGAAGCCGCCTTATGCTTTCTCATTCAGATGGGTGCATGATTGTCAAGCACATCGGTATACATCTTTTCCCAAGCCCAACAGATGTCATTGATGTCTTCGAACACATACGCCACATTAAACGGCACACATGCAAGGTCCTTATTAAAAGCATTCGCATCGAAGCTTTTAAAACACCTGCCTTTCGTAAAAACGGTCTCTGGTTTGGATAATTTCTTGTTAAGAATGGTGTAGACCAGTTTGGGATCACTCAGGCCTGTCTCCATTGTTCCTGATTTTAATGCAAATGTCAGAGAATTTGTTGCTATAATGTCTAAGCAAGACTCTCTAGAAATTGAAATCCTTGTTGGCTCATTTATGAGATTGTCCAAGCCGTAGATGTCACAGATATCTAAGAAAGCTCGACCTTGTTTCTTGCTGTCTTGTGGTTTTAGAATATCGCAATTGAGATCTCCCAAACATAACACACTAGCTCAGTTTGAAATTGCTGCGTCTAAAATTTCGCATATGTCGCTTGTAAATGTCTGGTTGTTTACTGACGGTGGTTTGTAAACATTAAGTAAAGACATAAGTCGCTGTCCAAGCTGAATGTCGACGAGTATTGCTTCCACTTCTTTGCTTCTAATTCTCACTTGGCTTGAAGGAATGGATTTGCGAACATACAATAAAATAACTCCACCGCCTTTGTTGCGATCCTTACGGTAACATTCATATCCTTTGACTGCGAACTGGGAATCTGGAAATGATGCATCTATCTTCGTTTCTTGTAGGCACAAAATGTCGAATGCTTCAATCCAGTGCTGAAGTTCACAGAATTTTCCGGCGAGAGCATTTATGTTGAAACTTCCGATAATAAAGTTCTTATTTGCATATCCGTGCAAAGTGTCGAAGAAGTCGCTATTCGCATTGTTTAAATGCCCATGATCTGAGCGTTTGCTTGAATTAAACAAATCGAAGAATGAATTGCTAAACTGTGGTAGAGAACAAGTCAAACATTTCCAGTCTGCTTGAAAGTTGTGAAGTTTTTTAGTGTCGTCCCTTTGTAGCCCCACACACTTGCTGTGATAGCTTCTTGATTCTTCCTGACAGTCTTGTCGCAAGAAGAACACTTCGGCTTTGTGGTCGGGCCCGGGTTTGGCTCAATATCGTGATGTAGGGCAACATCTGAAATCCATAAGCACATGTATCCTTGTTTGGTCCATTTGGTTTGAGCTGTCCTGATTCTGGACTGGTTTTGAGTCATCACTTTGCTTTGTTCGACAATATGGCGCTCGAGTTTAAACTCTCTAATAAGTAATTAATTATTGTTGGTGAATTCTTTTCGACACCGGTTTTCCATGACACAAAGATACAAAATAAGAATATAGCAGAAATAAAGCGATTTAAGTGACTCACTTGCATGTCCTTGACCAGCTTCATACTATCAACTTCATACAGCAGATAACAGTGTTAAAGTCTAATAATTATTCACGCTTAAATTTGAATATTACTGAGAGTCTATTTTTGCCGATGGCTTAATTTAGCTTTGTGGTCATTTTATTGGCGGTAGCTTTACCAGTCTTCAACCAAATTAACCTTGGAATTCACCCAAGCATTTCACCAAACCGAATAAATCGAACTAACAAAACGAGGAAATCTCCATACTTTGTAATCACAAGATGCAAATATTCACATAGGAACAAAAGTGAATTTAGGAAATCCTGTCTGTTTCGGCTTAAAATGGTTTGTTGACCTTTGTTGGTTTTCAACAAGAGCCAAAGAAATTTTAGCAGTCTGCAAAGCGGCTGTACTAACTAACTCAGAGAAAACTTCAAAACTCGCCCAGCTGTGTTTACAAGTATGGTTTTGGTTAAGCTTATTTTTAGACGTGAGGTTATAAGCTTAAGTTGACTACGAAAATCGACAGAAAACTTAATTTGTTTACAACTTACAGCAACCTCCAAAGTGACCCACGTGTTATTGTTTAGAGACGAGCGAAATTAAAATGATGCAATTTTTAAAATCTCTTACAGCATGGCTTCAAGTAAGGAAGACTTTTAATGGATTCCAATTGAAAATAAGCTTATATCGCAGAGGCAACTTGTTAATTTTCATAGCAAACACAACAACAAAAGTCACTTACCGCAAGTTGGCAATTCAGTTTGACCAGTGTAAATCTTCCAGGCAGAAACTTGCAGCAAAAGTTGTGAAGACTAAACTGAAGTAATATTTTCGATTGATGAATGAATCAACCACTTCTTTCCGCTGCGTTTACTGTTTTGTAATTTCTCTAAAACACTCTGACACATTTGATTTCTCTTGTTCATCACCTGACCAAATCGTGTGACTTTTGAATTTTCTTGCACGGCTGCACAGCATCACGTTCGTGTGAATTTTGAACTTGGCCATAGGGAGTTCTGCAGTCTTCTGAATCAATTTGTTGGGTACTTTCGCCTCCTTTCTATAGCCCTCATCAGCTTTGGTTCACGGCATTGTTCAGTGTTATTTCACCTCCTTTCTCTAGCCCTTGACTCGCTATAATTCATGGCATCGTTCAGTACTGTTTCGTCTCCTTCCCCAGTGCTGGCCCGCTCAGTCTTTTTCGTGATCTTCTTTGCTACTTCTTTGCTGTTAATTCTTGCTTTCTGTTTTTTGCTTCAGTGCAACCCTGTCTTAAAAACATTAGATCAACCACCGCTATCATTTTTCTTTAAATATCCCGCCAAGAAAAGTGGCATTCTTCCTCTACAAACCAAGGGTGCATGTCTCTGTCAACCTATTAGCTGGAGTATGGCTGCCATCTTGCGCGACTCTGTCGTCGCCGTCGCCGTCATCGCCGTTGTGCGTACGCCATAGGTACTGTCACATTCCTAACAGGTGATCACATGGTGCAAATCGGATTTGGCCAGATCTCGCCTTCGGCTTCGTCCACAAGAGATCTGGGAACGAGATTATGGATTCATCATCTGGAACAAGATTAAACATGATAACATTCTCATCCTCTTCCTCTTGCAGATCATCTGAAATAAGAAGGTTGGCTGTTGCAGTTGATACTGGGATGTCTACAACTTCATGGCTACCAATGCCCTCATCATTCAAGAAACCAGTGGCCTCTTTTTTAACTTTACCATGGTTATCTTCAGTGCAGATGATATGACTAGGAATGCACAACTTCTTCTCAAGGCATTCATTCCAACACGTCCAAAGGTAAGACTCTTCAATTTTGAGATTGCTTGAATGGTAATGATGAAGAATAGGACCCTCTGACCTGTCCTTTAAAGCACACTGAATCAAAGAACTCAATGCGCTCTTCATTCTGACACCACTAAATACCTTTTCCTGGGAGAAGAAAATCAGCTATTCTTTGAAGATGGGCTTGCCTTGACCCGGCATGTTTCTTGATGACTGGTATAGGGATTATAGTGTTAGTGCGAAGACCAAGAGATTTTGCTAGCCTTGATACCTGTGACTCCTGCTTTGCCACTGATGTTCTAGACTTTCCAAGCTGTTCTTCAGCCTGAAGGCAAATGAACAAATTTCTGATGATGTGGTCAGGGTGCCCATTTGAAGTTGATGATGTAATGGATTTGACTGTGTTGAACATGCATTCTTCCTCTTCTGTATTTGGTCTTTTACCACTGACAAGCCTCAGCTGTAGGGGAGCATGAGCTGTCAAGTCATGGAAGTATGTGCCATATAATTTCCTTGTTGTCATCTCATTTAACTTAAACACGAGAACTTTTCAACATAAGATGGCATGATACCACGTGCTGTTGTGTAAGCGGAGAACATTTCTTGGACATCTCTGGTCATCACCTTTATATAGAGCTTCTTGAATGTCAACAAGAGTGTCAACTAAGGCCTGGACTTTGGCATCAACAACTCCTTTGATTCGATTTAAAACGTTTATTATGGCACATTGGTAGTCAAATGCTCGCTTGGTTTCTTTGCCACCAATAGTTAATGCAATTGTTTGTTCAATGAGCTTTTTGTGTTTAGCATTTGCTATGTGACTTGGCAGTTCTTTGAGGACATTCTCGATATACTTTGAAACATCGTGCAATGGCTCACACACAAGAATTTTGTAATCTTCAATGTTTATAGCTTTAAAATCTTTTGTTTGTTATCAAACAGTAAAGCTGGTACACGTTGAACACCTTACAGTTTATTAGTAAGATTATCTTCCAACTCCTTTTTTGTGTCTCCTTGAAAAATTCCTCTTGACCCTAGCTCATGAATCAGATCTTGTTTCTTTAAATTGCTTAATGGCTTTGATTTTTTATTGACAGAGTTCCTCCTGCTGATGAGACCCTTTAATACACGGTCTTGGCGATCCTTCAATGATGCAAACTTGCATTTGAAAGTGTAGTGCAGCTCAAATACATGGCTCGCATAAACACCACATCCAGAGCAATAATAATGACCTCCCTTCTGCCGACCACTTTCAAAGTTCTGGGCTGGCAAGTCACCATGGAAAAATCTCATCTTGTCATTTATTTCTACCGTGCATCCTTCTTTCTCAATTGGGGGGATTTTTTGAAGGTGCTGGAGGCAGCACAACCTGCTCTCTACATAGGCAAGTTGTTCTGTATCACTGCTACGGCATCTCCCAATAATGTAAATTTCTGGTTTCTCTACTTCCGTCTGAACATCAACCTCCTCCCCTGTTTCCAATTTATACTCCAGGTTTGTAAGATGCGCAGCTGGGTCATAAAGGCCGGACACCATGAAAAGGATGTGCCCATGATTAGCTAGTGTTGAATGGTCATGCCATACTTGCAGGTGACGTGTCTGTTCCATTTTGTTCAGTTTTTTCTCATTTTCGTCAGACCATCATTTTCATCATACTCATTCAGCTTCTTTAACCTGGAGACCACTTGCTCTCTGGGCATCTCATCGTACAATTCATCTGGTTTGACTCTCATGAACTTTTCATGGAGTTTTGATGTCTTCTTGCGAATTTCTTCCAATCATTGTTTTCTTCCTTCGACCACAAACTGTTCCTTTTTGATATTGCCATCTTTATCAAGGACCAGTTTTTCATACTGCAAAATATGTGACCCTCCACGGGAAAACAGGGATAAAGGTGATAGCACGCTCACAACATGCTAACACAGCACACTTAGTGTGTCATAAGACACGCTTTGTGCGCATATTTAATTTGTAGCACAATGAAGGACACAACGATTTGTTTCAAAGATGTTAACACGTTAAACCTTTTGTTTTGATTAGCCTGCTAACCGTAACACACTTAGTGTGTGAGTTAGCACGCTAGAACACACCAGAGCATGCTAGAGCTAAAAGGAACGGCAGAAAGTTTGCGATCTCACTCTCCAAAAAGTTGGAATTTTATTATTTTACTCTAAAAGCTTCTAAATTAGTGACAATTAATAAAGAGCGACAAAGAACGGGAGAAAAACTTGGCATCCGTGTTGGACAACGAACAAAAGATAGTATTATTCTGGATAACCTCAAACACAAGTAGAACATTTTTAAACAAACTGATTACCTTCCTTCCTTTGGAAAGAAATACAGACAAAGAAAAAGTTGCTGTCTCAGATTCTCATCGGTGCTGAAGAACAATAAATTATCGCATTACTGTACGCATACGGCATTGGTTACACGTGTTGGGAAGTTAAATGATGCAACTAAAGTTAAGTATTCCAATGTAAAGTGTAAGCCCTAAAAAAACTAAACCCTGTTGTAGTCATATTTGAATAGTTTAGTTTGGTTTGTTCGAGAAGAACAATTTTACTACCGCTAGTGGGAAGATTTGGTCACATGCTAGGCAACGAGTTAGGAACGTCTCAAATTTCATTCACGAACAAAGTAACTTTACAGACACAGATGCCTTTCGCGTTTTGTTTGTTTAAATTATTTTCATCCGTTTTGTAACGTTAACTTTTTTCAGTTAGTTCTGAATTCATAGAAACTGGAGGTTCGCAATCAATTTTCCCTTTTTGGCTTGATGGAAATGAAGCAGACTGCAAAATGGCGTGTATTGACGTCCCGGAGTCCCAAAGTGCGTAAAAGCAAGTTGTTTTGTTTTGGCATCTTGTTTGTCGATTTCTGTGTAGCAAACGTGAAAAAAACAACAAACATCTTGACATCTGCCAAGCAATAACGCCAACAAAGAAAGGGTCTGTGACAAAACTGTGACCTTTGTATGTGGAATTGTTTGTTTTGATCTGAACATTGTGCAAATGTAAAGCGTCACGAAAAGCTGAAAAAATCTGATCGGATTCCCCTTGCGTTTGAATGGCTGAATTTTTGTCGTGAACAGATAGCAGCAACCGTTCGAACAGCATCCTATCTTGAACGGATAACACACGGCAAATGAACGGTTTTTCTCATGAGAGGGCAGATTTACTGTTCAATGTTTATAATTTTCTTTTTAATTGAAGCGGCAGCAAGAACAGTGCTTCACAAGACAGACAAACATGACAACTGAATCTCACCTTCTGTCGAAAGGACAACACAACAACAAATACAAGGACGAGTTACAATCAAATCCGGGAAATTACAGTACTGTTATTTTTTACACATACTTGACCGACACACTTCATTTCAATTGCGATTGCGGTAAGTAATTGTGTTGATCGATGAGCAACCGCAATGTTCATCAGTGTTCTCTTTGCCCAAAACTCTTTCAGCACAGTATTTGAAAGTATCGCCCTTTAAGCATGTTGTGCTATTTCACACACTAAAGCGTGTTCTGGCACGCCATCTTTTGTTTTCGAAGTTTAACACGCTTCTTTGTTTGACTGCATTGTTAGTGTGTGCACGCTTATTGTTCTTAGTGTGTCCAACCAAAGAAAAGAGTTTACTAATGAAGTGTGCTCCTGAACACGCTTTGAGGGTGCTAAAGTCAAATTCTTTTATTTCCAAGTGGAAGTGTGTTGTGAGCGTGCTATCACCTTTATCCCTGTTTTCCTGTGGAGGGTCACATACAGAAAATAATGAACAAGTAATTAGCTAAGCTTATGTTTTTTATTTGAAGGATTTCAGCCTTCTTGCTTCCCAAATAATGGTCAAGTGAGCAGTGAGATTACCTTCCTTGGTACAATAAGCTCTCCCACGGTATATTCACCAGAGGTTATCTTCATTTAGGTTTTCCTTGAGCTCATCATTTGTCTCTGGGACCGAATGCTTATTTCACCACCTTGTCCTCTCTTCTTTTTTCGTCTTGCCCTTAACTTGTTTTGGCAATCCTTGAGGGTTGAAACGGTGAAACATTACTCTCTGATTCACCAGCCATTCTTAGCAATTTCTCCCCTCTTGTTGGTTACATGGTATTGGCGAGCAACCTCTGACCAGTTGATTTCTTGCCATCCTTTTTGCTTTCAACTTCTTTCTTAAGCGTTTCCTTGTCCCATGTCATTCTGTCGAAATTTCCAGAGTGAGTTTTCTTTTGCCTTTTCCCCAATCTTTCTTCCTCAATTTCACAATTCTCTCTTTTTCTTGCAGCCTCCACAGATTCAAAGGATGATGCAAGCCTTTCCTGTTGCCTTGCCGCAAACAACTGTCATTCTCCCAAACATCTGTGCAAATGACAAGAAAATATATTTTTGATGAATTTATAGTAGTATTTATTGAGTACTTTTCGCTGGAGGTTGGGGAGGTTCTCATTGGAATTACATGTACATCAATAGGCTAGGAATGTTCAGCTCAGAGTCCAAATTTAAACCTAATTTCCTTTTCAAACTAGAACAGAGGAAAATATGAATCATATACGGTTTATTGTTATAAATTATGTGCTGTGCACAGTCTGAGACTGCATGCACCTTAATGCATATGCTAATTTCAGAGAACTTCCCCTCACCTCCTACCTTCAATGATGTTTATGTGGGACCCCTTTATAATATAAAATTTGTGTGAAGAGTGTATTAGTTATGAATCTCATTTAGTTTTGTATTGTAGAGTTTCTTGCCTATTTACAAAACAATTGATTTGTGTACAGCCTAGTCAGTAATTTGACACATTTTCTGCAATAAATTTCAGAGCTCTAGGGATATATTCTCAAAAGGGCAAATTGTTTTATTTCCTGTTCGTAAAAGTTCTTGATTTTTTTCCCACAAGATCAATGGAGACTCTGTTTGCTGATTGCCCCTGCTGGGCACTTTTAAACCTTCTCCTTATGTTATTTCCTCCTCCCTCCCCTCCCCTGTACCCTCTCCATGTAACCTCAGAGCTGTTACAGTATTGTGCAAAAGTAATGCAAATGAATTTCAATGAAATTCCTGCTTTTTGGGGCTTTTTGAAGAAATTTCGCTTGAAACGATATTTCCATGAAATTTCCCCACGTTTTCGTGACACCTATTGTTTTGATCCGTGCAATTTTTCGAACGCTAATTCGCGTTGCGTGATGATTCACTGTGAATTTTCGAGCAATAATTCGCTCCTCCCAAAAGGTCGCTGTGATTTTTCAAATGATAATGCGCTCCTCCCGAAAATTTGATCTATTGTTTATCAATAGGCCAAGAGTGTTTTGAAAACACAGTTCGCTAAGTGGAATATACAAATCACCTTTCCAATCATTGTGTACGAAAGAAATCATTAATCTGCTGAAATAGCATCACAGCTCGACGAAATGTTAGCTATGAAACTCACCTGGTTATTTCAGAAGGAATGCTAAATGGTTGACTTGATCCAAAACCCCAAAACACCACAGTTCTGATAAATAAATGCAATTGTACTTAATCACTATGTTATACACTTGCCAACACGCCATTTTCACAGCATGTAGAACCAGGCATGTAGGTAGGCTTGGGCCTTGGGGTAGGAGAGATTACATATTATGTAAACAGATGCTATTTTTAGTCCAAACTTACCTTTCTAGTGAATCTGTTTTCCAAGCATCTTCAATGTTAGATTTTACTTTCCTGTATCTGTCAGGACGAGCCTTGCGCCGTTCTTTGGGGGGTTTCTTCTTGTAAAGCTCAATTTCAGGAACCTTTGTCATGGCTGTAGCAAACAAAACTTCGGAAATCTTTTCAAATGCTGCGTTAACCCAGTCATAAAGATCCTTTGCAATTTTCTTGATGTCGGTCTGTGAGTATGGCTGCCGATGCTTTAGTGGAACTGATGGGATTTTGATGTTGTTGCTTTTGGAAAAGATATTCTCTATATTTGCTTTTCCCTTGAACTGCGTGGATCTCACTGGAAATAAGGCCTGGAACTCTGCATCTCGTTTCTGACATCCCTTACAATCAGGAAGATGATGTTCCTTCTTCCTGTCTGGCGGCAGTTGACTCCAACTTTCAGGTGAAAAATGGTTGACATATTTCTCTTTTTCACCTTCTGCTGTTGGTTCCAGGATTTGAAAAAAATCCCTTAGTTGGGAGAGTTTGTTACAAAATTTTGTGAAGTCGATTTCAAACGCATCTTCTTGATCTTTGAAGAATTCAGTGTATCGTTTGTAGTGCTCTTGAAGTTTACGCACTGAAAATTTTGCCTGACCGTCTTTGTCTTCTTTCGATAGCTCAGCAGAAACTTGTCTTCCTAATACAAGAGCAGCAACTCTGCAAATCCACAAGAACGTGGAAATAGAAAGGTGGCAGCAACCTTTTCACTACAGCTAGCACTTGGCATCTTTGTGTGGTTGGAGTGCCCTTTTTTGAAAATGAGCGTGCTTTTGTAGAAATCTACTACGTTATTCCTTCAATCCTAGTGTCGGATTTCACCATAATTACAAAGGCCCGCCTTTACGATACATCTGCTGGCAGTTAAGAGTAAAGCAAAAGAAGATGCAGTTCTAAAATTCTTGTTTATTGCAGACATGCAGTTGTATAAAGTGACTACTTTCACTTCTTTTTTGTACTTATTCATTGGAAATACCACTTCTTGACTCCTCTGTTTTCTTTTACATTGTTAAAGGTTATTTTTTCCCCTGTTAACGCATTATATTCTTTGGAAAATAGAAAAATAACACTCCAGAGAAATTGCTTACTTTGGCCGCCATTTTGATTTCTCCATTGTTGGCATTGTGTTGTTATGACAACCCTTATAAAGTCGGTCACTGCTGTTCGTAAGTTACACTGTTATAAAAAAAATGGTGCTAAAGATCTTTCCTACGTTTGCACTAAACCACTGGCTTGCAGACCCCGTGAAAGTCACCTTTTTATGTAGTTCATGTATAATGATAAACTTCACAAGTAGCCCCTTGCATTTTAAACTGGAAATCATGGCCTTCTGTCAGTATTATTTCTTTAAAGGGTTCGATAGTTGCATTTCAAGTGTGTTATCGTTTGGTGAAGACCTTGACTCCTGAAGACCCCTTCAAGGACACACTTTCCAGTTTGTTTAATTAATTGCCACTATTGTGCATTTATATGAAAAACCACAACTGCAGAATTTCGCTCATTTAGTAGGGCTGCCAGAGCTTACAATCTAGTCGCTTTGTAAACACCTCGTGTCTGATGATGTCATAAGTTACCATGAGAATGACACCTGTCAAAAGAACCTCTTTTCACGTTCTGTTTAATGATCAGCATGGAATGTTTTTAGCTGGTGGGATTGATTTAATTCATTATTTTTTTGATTTTATTTAATTTTTTGTAAAGAGCCAGTTCTTAATGTACCTGAGTCTAAAATTAGGTAATATTTACCTAAATCACCAGTTGGGACATGTGCAGTACACATGTCGGAGGCTTAATGCTTTAGTCCAATATTCCAAGAAGTGATATAGATAAATATCTTTGAGCATTCAATGTTTTCCGTATTTTTAGTGTATTTTAGAGCGTTTGAAAATTGATTTTTTAAAAATCAGACTTGGGTATCCTGTGGACATGCACAGAATAATAGCATCCCCTTAACTCAAAATCTATACCGCAATTCGACTTTACTAACTACCAGGTATTATTCAGGGCATCAAGTTCTGCCAATATCCGATGTCAAACCGTTTCTAACAACAGCAAGCTTTATCACCAAATAGAAAAAAAGTTAAACTTTACAATATAATTGGAAAATTAAACGAGACTTACCTGTAAGTTGAAGTTTAATATGGATTCTATCCCATCATCACGAAGTGTAAGGGGCTCACATGAGATTGCACCATCCAATCCCAGAATTCAAAATTGAGAGAGTGAACAAATGCGACACATAATTGGTCATAAAGCCCTGGGTGGGTCCAGACAGAAAATATACAGGGTGGGCATGTGATCCCCTTACACTTCATGATGATGGGATAGAATCCATATCAAACTTCAACTTACAGGTAAGTCTCATTTAATTTTCCAATTCTATCCCATCATCCTCAGTGTAGGGATCCCATGAGATGTTGAGAGACAGCATTTGTGAACCCAGATATTCGAACTCAACAAGTTTAATGACAAAGAGAACTATCAAACAGGAAAGACTGTATGGTCATGCATGACATAGAAACTACAGTGTTCACAATGAACTATTTAAAATAGTAGTAGCATAAGTGCCCTGTTGCACCTCTTTCTGATAATACTGCACAAAGGTACATTCACTGGACCAGCCTGCTGTGTGAAGAATGGTTGCCAGGGAAACATTTGCCTGAGATGCAGCAGAGCTAGATGCTGCCCTAATGCTGTGCGGTTTAAAACGAGTCGAGTCAACCCCTGTGAGACCGAAAGTGGTTTTAACCCAACGTGAAATTGTACTTTTACTAACTGACCTATAGGGTCTCACAAAACTGATAAATAGGTTTGTAATGTCACCCCAAAGGGGTTTGTCCGAGTTAAATACTGCTTAACAACTGAAACTGGACAAAGCCGTTGATCGGGAGAATAAGCTGGAAATTCAAGTTCATGAAGATGATAACCTGGTCTGGTTTGTTTCAACTTGTCTCCAATAGAAACTTTAACAATGGAATCAGTAATAGACATATTATGAATATCGAGTAAGTGAACAGTTTATATCCTCTGGGCTGATAAGAGGGTTAACAAAGTCAGTTTTAAAAGTTAACATTTTAAGGTCCAGTTTTCCGTTTGGAGATTGGCTTCTGAGAAAACTGAGCAGCAAAACTGGGTCCCAGGTAACTGTGTATCGTGGAAGAGAGGGCTTCTCTTGAAAAGCCCCTTTCATGAACTGTTTGGTAAGGGGTAGTTCTCCAAAAGGAACTCCAGCTTGAGGAGGTAATACTTGAGATAATGCAGATGTGGCAGTGTTGAGCACATTGTAGCCTGAGTCCTGTTCAAACAATTCAGCTAAGAAATCCAGAGCCTTTACGGAAGAAACTGAGCAGGGATCAAAACCCCTTTTACTGCAAAAACTGTATCACTTTTAAGGTAGACCTGGTATTGTTTTTGAGTGGTTACTCTCCAGGAGTTGAGGGTAACTGGTGAAGCTTTCTCTGAAACTCCTCTTGTTCGCAAAGAATCCCAGACAACCTGCATGCCATTAGTTTTAGCTTGTTGTAGAGTGGGTGTCTCAGATGACGATTTGTTGGAAGTGTCAGTAAATGAGGGGAACATGGTAGAAGAACTGGATGATCTACTAACATCCGCAGCAAACAAGGAAACCAGATCTGAGTGGTCCAAAGTGGGACAATGATTATACCATGTGATTGATCCTGCTCTGCTTTCTGTAGTACCCTGTTGATTACGGCAAAAGGAGGAAATGCATAAAAATTTTACTCCTTCCAGGTAATTGAAAAAGCATCAATTGCAAAGGCTTCTGGGTCTGGTTTCCATGAGACAAAAGGTCTAAACTGAAAATTGAGTCTTGATGCAAAAAGGGCTATTGAGGGTTTACCCCAGAAAGAAGAAATCTTGTTAAAAACAAGTGGGTCAAGTTTCCATTCAATGTCTTGGTAGATTTTCCTTGATTCGCTATCAGCTATGACATTAAGTTTTCCCGGGATGTGGGCTGTGGTAATCCACAAGTTTCTTTCAATACACTACAGCCACAAATTTCTTGTTAGCCGATTGCATGAAATAGTTCTTCCGCCCATGTTATTAATGTAAGAAATTGTGATTGTATTGTTAACCATTGCCTTGATATGACAATTTCTTAGACTAGGACAGAAAGTTTTAAGTGTGAAAAACAAGCCAAAATCTCAAGATAATTAATGTGGTTTGTCTGTTCTTCCTCTGAAAAAAGACCTCCAGTAGACACATCATTCATGACCCCACCCTGCCAGTCAAGGATACATCAGAGTAAATAGTGACACTGGGGCTGCCGTGGGATACCCGATTGAAAGTGGTATGTGTGCGTGTTATCCACCAGTTTAGATCAGACTTTGATGTGTCTGAAAGAGTCATGAGAGCATCAAAATTACCATTGTTGGCTTTTAAGGCCATTGTTTTGTCAAGCTCTAACTGTCTATAAAATAGTGGACCATGCGTGACACCTGGAAAACTGGAGACCATTAAGCCAATCAGTTCAGACACTTCCCTAATTGAGGGTGATTGTTTTCCAAGTATTGTTTTAGCTTTTGTGACTAATTTTGTAGCCTTGCCTGGTGTCAAGGCAACAGTCATGGCAACTGAATTCAAAACAAAACCCAGGAAAGTGATTATCTGTCTTGGTTCAAAAACAGATTTCTCTCGGTTCAAAATGAACCCAAGATCTCCACAAAGGTTGGTTGTGGCAGTAACATTAGTGTCACATTCTGCAAAGGTGCCCCCTTGAAGGTACGAGTCATCAATATAACCCACATTTTCAAATCCTTGGGATCGTAGCGTAGCATAAACAAGTTTAAGTATTTTAGCAAATATCCTAGGTGCACTACTTAAACCATTTGGAAGGCAGGTATATTGGAAAAGTTGGTTTTTCCAAATGAATCTCAGATATTTCCGGTGATTAACATTGACTGGCATGGAATAATAAGCATCTTTTAAGTCAATGGTAGCCATAAACCAATTTGGGGTTATTAGAGTGATAGCATTCTTAAGATTCTCCATTTTGAAATGGTGATATTTTACTGATTGATTCAGTTGTTTGAGATTCAGAATAAGGCGATGAGAGCCATCTTTCTTTGGGTGTATGAAAACATTAGAAATGTACTCTCCAGTTGAGTGTGTGGTCTTCTCAATGATCCACCTTTCAAGAAAACATTCAATTTGTTGATCAATGATCTCTACCTCCAATGGATTGAAATTGTACTGGCTGGGTATAACAAACTGAGTGGGTTGCTCATTAAAGTCAAGTGTGACCCCTCCAATAGCATTGAGGATCCTTTGATCTGAGGTGATGGTTTGCCATTTGGAAAGAAAATTTTTCAATCTACCTGTCCTGCATGGATTGAATGTATAGAGTGGGATGCCCACCTGGCTTCCCAATTGATCAGGAGCTACTTTGTGTGTTCCACACGGGCTCCTTTGTGTGCTTTGAATTTTGAAGGTGGTTTCCTCTGTCGTCCTTGGCCTTGGGCCAAAAATGATTTTGACGATTCAGATATGATCCTTGTCTCTTAAAATTATTGGATCCATGTTTGGAAAATGTGCTATGCTTTGAATAAGATACTTGCTGGCTGACCTTGTTGGTTTTGCTTATTTCCTTGACTGCCTTGGGCAGGTCATCTCCAAATAAAAATTTTGATATTGGAGTTTGAGAACTGCAAAGTTGTTTATAGTGTTCATTAAGATCTGGTCTGATCAGCTCCCGTGTGATAAGGTTGGCTTCATAAACAGAATGTGAAATAAGAGTCAATGAATCCAAAGTAAACTGGAGGAAACATGATACATCTTCCTTGCTGATATTTTGAAGTTTACTTTTCAAAGCCAAGAGTTTGTCTGTCAAACTAATGATCAGATGCATGCTCTTGAGCATGCTAGTTTCGGTCTTTTGCATTTTTAAATCTCTTGATTTTTAGCTGGATCTCATTTTAGCCCAAATTTCAGGGTTGACTCTTGTACCTACTAAGTTTTCACAATTCTGAGGTCTGTTGTATTTCCCCAGCTTTTCTTTAGCATTGTCCTCGGACAACATCGTTTTGACCATTTTGTCAACAAGATTTGCTAACTGTGAACTAACTGGATCTACTCACAGCTCCTTCCGAGTCAGAAATCTTTGACAGTGCAGCAAGAACATCCTCATCTTCTGCTGGTTTTTCTGGCGTCTTGTCCTCACTGACAAGCTTTTTGTACGCCTCGTCCATGTTGACTGACTCAATCTTGTCATCAATCTCGTGCTCATCAGCATCTGGTTCGCTGAGCTCATCTCTTTTCCTCTTCCAGGATGTACTGCTCCCAGAGGAGTGCATAAATTCTTTCACAGTCGATACCATATTGGTAATCGCTGTCCCTAATGAGGCTAGAGATGCTGTTTGTTGTTCTTGGAATGTTTTAAAGCCTTCCATGACGGCCTCATGTTGAGTGTGCGAATGAACACGTGGTTTGCTTGTAGCAGAAACGTTCGGCAATGTGGCCTTTTGTTTGGAACTGCTCCCTTTTGAAACCTGTGGTCTGGGTACAGTTTTTTCCCTCTGCAGCTCACCCAGTGGGTCAAGCAATTCAGCAGAGGTTAAATCCTCCAAATCTTCCGAACGAAAAACATTGTGTTTGTTCTCATCCGCCATTTTGAACCCTCCTCATGGAGCTGTACACAATACTGTGTGTTTGTCTTCGAACGAAGGAAAACAGGAGAAAACCGTGGTTTTCTGTGAACCCTGTGATAGCCGAGGTCAGATTTTGTGCTTTCTAAGTGTCCGTTGAGCAAAATTTCCCAATTTTTGCTAATGTTGTGAAGTGTTAAATTCGTACACATTTTCTCTCTAAGCGGGAAAGGACGTACATTGAATTCTGGGATTGGATGGTGCAATTTCATGGGATCCTACACTGAGGATGATGGGATAGAATATATTAATACAAAAAAGAGGTAATGTTTACTCAGGATAACTATAAAGCTAATCGAGCTGAGTAAAAAATATTTCTAAAACGTGGATTTAATGAAATCCCCTGGGAAATTAGCTGACATGTAGACAAAATGTAGAAACGCAACTTATATTCTGAACGATAAACAGGAAGTTCTGACAATACTTGATAGTTGTGAAACGCATGAAGAAGATCTCGGTTCCCCTCGCTCGATCTTGACTTCATTCCATGTGCTCTGTCATGTGACCTTGTTTGTGTCCCATGAATCCACTACAGTCCACCCCTTCTTAAAGGGAGTAAACTTACGACAAAAGCTTACATGAAAAATTGAAACAAAGCTAACAAGAAAATCTTAACATTCTAAAATCCTCATGAGTCCACTACAGTCCACCCCTTAGAGGGATTTTAATTTTCTGAAACTAAAGTTGCAAACATATCTTTGTCAAGTTTTAACAGATAAGTCCCTCCATGTGAGCCTCCAGACATGGATAGATAAGGGCACTTTGAAATCAGTTCTTTTAGTTTTCCGCAACGTTTCAAAATTTCCTTGGCATCTGGAATCTGCTGGTACACTACTTTGCAGGCCTCTGATGCATATGTCCTTGCACCTGGTAAAGTGTTCAGATATTCTCCAAACGCAAATGCTAATTTTGCCAAGTCAGGATCAATCACTGTACTCTTTTGGGTGGGTAATTCAGAAGTGGTAACAGTCTCTGTGTTAGATGTTTGGTCTCCATAATTTCTGAGATCATAAGCTGCTGCTTCTGAGAGATCATCTGGAACGACAATGATCTTCTCAATGTTTACTGTTTTAAGTTCATCCTGAGTGAATTTATGTCGAAGTTGTAAAAGATCCTAGAGACCATGGACATGTCCTATAACAGTGTGAGGACCATCAAATCGGCGGATGAACCGGGTGGCCGATCCTTTTGGCTGTGAACTTGGAGGTGGTCTTCTAACATAAACTTGCTTTCCTTCAGCTATGTTAAGTTCCCTGGATGATTTGTCATAATATTCTCTCTGAGTTCTCTTCATATCTGCTTTGATGCTGTTAAACTGTTTTTGTACTTCTTGAGAGGCTTTCTACTGGTAAGTCAAGAGTAATGACTTCAGGTGATGGTGCGTTGCATCCAAATACCAAGAAGAATGGACTAATTTGACCTGTACCAGGAATTGGAGATACATTTTGAGCATACACAGCTGGCTGCAAGAATTCTTCCCAACGTTCCTGATATTTCTCACAAATTCCTACTGCTGCATTCAACCATCTGTGAACACGTTTTTTACTTCCATATAGGCATGGACGGTAACTGGTTGTAACAATGTGTTCAATTGAGAGAAGTTTTGTTAGCTGGTGTAATACCGCATTAAGCCATTCTCCTCCTTGATCACTTTGCAAGACTGCTGGAAATCCATATTGCAGGAATACATCATTAAACAGAGCTCATGCTGCAGTAGTTGCTTGTTTATCTGGTACTGGAATTGCACGCAAGAAATTAGAGTAAGGACAAACAGCTGTCAAAATCCATTTATTACCAGTTGGGGTATTAGGCAATTGTCTAACACAGTCTATACCAATGGTGCTGAAGGGACGGTCATATATGCGAATCTGCATCGGCCCATGTTTGGGATCAGTAGACTTAAATTTGATGCAAGCAGGGCATCGCCTGATCCAGTTCCATACATGCTTAGCCATGTTTCGCCAATAAAAGTAATGTGAAAGGGATCCATAAGTAGCTTCGCGTCCTCAATGCATTCCCAAAGGTGAATCATGATACACTTGCAACAGGTGGCACTAAATTTGAATATCATTGGGAACCATAATATGGTAGTGATCTGGGTCCTCCATAAATTCATTGCGATACATTAGCAAACTGTCAAAATAACAGCTGAGAGCTTTGCCATTCGCTCGACCCATTGTAAGTGTTCCTTTGGAATGTTCTTGATTGAAGAAATATCGTGATTTGAGCTATGAAACTTGATTAACAGATTGCACCAGTAATCCTGTAGCTGTCTCTTTGAAAAACTTGATGGATTGTGGTTTAGAGACTCTAAATTTTCAAAGTCTTGAAAGTTGCACTCTGAGGACAGACTTGAGTTTTAGGAACTTGTGGAGTCTTGGACTGGCTTGTGACTTTACTTTTGGGCTGAGGCTCCTTTGCACATTTGGTTCTTTTTGGGGCTGTAGTGAGACAAACTGGGTCAAAGCAATCAGCTTGAGGTATAAGATGTGCATTGTGTAAACAAGCCATAGTATTGTTAAATGTTCCCTGAACAAGTTCAGGGGTATGGTGTGGAATGTCAACTGAGGTTGTGATGATCAGAAACGTGATAACACTGTTCTCTGGAGGTATAACAACATTGTTTTTAGGAATGTTTTCTTTGACGGGGTAACGGCTAAGGACATCAGGAACAACATTTCTTTCCCCTTTTCTGTGTTCGAGGGAAAAGTCAAACTCAGCCATGCTCATACAAGATCTTGCAACTTTTGCCTGTTGTGGTGCCATAGTAGTCAACCATTTAAGATTTGCATGATCAGATACAACTTTAACTCTTCGGCCTAGTATTTAAGAACGAAACTGTTCAAGTCCCCATTTCACAGCAAAGAGTTCCTGGTGCATAGTTGTCCAACGTGATTCAGCTGGTGTGAATGCTCGGGATGCAAATCTCACAGGGTGAAGCACACCATCCTTCTCTTGAGCCAACATGGCTCTGCATCCAAGCTTGCTAGCATCCACATGTGATTCAAACTGAGCATTCCAATCAGGATGGAACAACATAACATCTGGGCGAGTGATATCTTGCTTCAAGTCTTGAAACTCTCTTCCTGTTTCTTCTGTCCAATGAGATGATACACCCTTTTTGAGGAGGGAATGAAAGGCTTCTGTTCGGATAGACATGCATGGAATAAAGTCTCTAAAATATCTGCAGAGTCCCAGAAAATGCTTGACTGCAGAATTTTTCGTTGGTGTGGGCATAGATGAGATTGCTTCTACTCCTTTGCTTATTGGTGTTCAACCTTCTTGAGTGATACGATGTCCCAGTATTTTGATTTCCCTTGCGAAGAAAGTACACTTGGAAGGTTTCAGTTGCATGCCAACTTTAACCAGTCTCTGAAACAACAATGAATACTGTGCAAGGGCTTCCTTGTGTGTCATTGCCCACTGAATTATGTCATCCATGTAAACAACAAGCCACTTGTGCAAATGATCTGCAAAGACAGTGTTCAAAATCCGCTGAAAGGTGTTTGGTGCTGTTTTCAATCCAAAGGGAAGCCTGAGAAACTCATACAGTCCCAGGTGTGTACAAAATGCAGTTTTATGTTGATCCGACTGGCGGATGGGAATTTGCTAGTAACCACTGACCAAGTCACATTTCGCAAATACTTTTCAGGGGTTGACACTTCCTTTTCCCTCAACTTACCAGTATGGAGAGTACACTTGGAAATTTACTTTCCACAGTAAAAATTTCCTTTCCAGAAGACAAGGAAGCGTATTTTTTTTACTAGCCATGATCAATGAATGTAATAAAGTTTAATTTACCAAATGCTTTGTCTTGAGCACTTCAATTATTCATTAGTCATTAAAATTGGGATGCCTTGCTCTTGGCCCACTGTTCCACCAAGTTTTCAGTGCAGGGAGTGGGTCAAAGTCTGAAACAGGAGGACCTTCTGTATTAACCCGGATCAAGGAGTCTAATATATCCACAGACAGACAAGACCACCGATCTGATTTGATCTTTCCCATGAGAGAAAAACCCCATTCACAACAAGATGTTGACAGGGGTACAATCAAGAGAATTGCAACTAACATCAGAATGTTGAAGAACCTGTCACTAACTATTTAACACTCTCTTCCACAAAGCTTTGAAATTAAGATCGAGGAAGTTATTTGAGATGCACACTTTCAGGCCACTCCATTCTTCCTGCACAGCCTCAAGAGCCGAGCAATATGAGAAATACAGGACAGAATATAAAGACCTGACTGTAGCGATGATGGTGAAGCTAGGTAGAATAGATTCCGCAACAATATTAACTTGAAGCTAGAGAAAACGTTGAAAAGATTGGCACGCTAGGAAACCGTAGTGTTTAAATAGTCCTAATTTGCATACGTAAATGGCAAGCTAAAATAAAAATTTGCACGTGAAATCCTACATCCCGGCTCCTAAATGCACTACATAAGCATTTACATTAGCCATAAAGGATTACCACGCAATGTTAACATTAGTTGTTCCTTAGTACAGCGTGACTGGGTGATGAGACAGATAGACAAGTTCCACAACTAAGCTTCCTCCGCAACTTCAGCTGCTCCTTCAAGTAAGACGATCTTGTCTATAGGACGTTCGAGTGTGCTTGATTTTGTTTTCAGCATGACTCTTCTCACTAGACGGTCTCGCTGGTTTGTGTTAACGGCGGTTTGTGTTAACGCCGGTGCGTGCAAGTGGCCATAAACCCCTTGGTGACTTCTTATCTGTGAGCAGTACGATGTCTCCGATTTGAAAATTTCGGCGCGGCCTGAACCATTTCTGCCTTTGTTGCAAAGTTGGGAGATATTCCTTTACCCATTTGCACCAAAATACATCCAATAAGTACTGGATTTGCCTCCTCCTGCGTCTGGAGTATATGTCCTCCTTGGCAAAGATTCCAGGAGGAAACGGTTGGTTGTACCAAAAGAGAAGGTGATTAGGCGTGAGGGGTTCATCTGAGACCTTTGTCAAGGGCCTGCTGTTTACGATTGACTCCGCTTTGCGCATGAATGTTGGCAGCCCTTTGTCATCCAGTACTTGCTCCCTGACCAGTGCGTTTAATACCTTTCTCACTGTCCTTATGCAACGTTCCCATGGACCGCCTTGGTGGGACCCACATGGAGGGTTGAATGCCCACTGGACGTTTCTTTGAAGTAGGAAATCGGCGATTTTTTCCTGGTTCCATCCTTTGATAGAGTGGTTAAGTTTGCGTTCGAGCCATCGACTGTTATTTAACAGAGCCTCTGCGGAGAGCCCACGCGATGCGTTGTGCGCTGGGTTTTACAAGGAGTCAATGTGCCTCACCTCCTGTATTGTACCTATTCAATTGGCCACAAAGGTATGAAAGCGCTTGCTCTCGTTTCGGAGGTATCCCAAAACGCAAGTGCTGTCGGTCCAAAACACAGACTAATCGACCTTTATGTCAGTTTCAGTTCTGATGATCTTGTCCAGTCTGGCTGCGACAACAGCTGCGCTCAATTCTAATTGAGGAATAGTAAGAAGCTTGAGTGGTGACAACCGGAATTTCCGAATGACAAATGAACAATGAATGAGGCCTTGCGCATTTGTGATGCGAAGATAGGACACTGCGCCATAAGCGATCTGACTGGCATCAGTAAAGTGGTGGATCTGACAAGTTGTGATGTCGCGGAAGTCAGGTGGCTTGAAAGTGACTCCAGCTTAGGGAGATCTCCGAGCCAACTCTGCCAGATAGCGATGTCTTCGTTTGACACTATGTCGTCCCATCCTAAGCCTCTTCGACACAAGTTCTGCAGTAGACGCTTGGCTGGGAGGATGAAAGGTGCAGCAAAACCCAGAGGGTCATAGATGGAACTCACGATGGAGAGAATTCCTCTTCTGGTAGAAGGCTTGTCCTTTAAGGATATCTTAAAGCCAAAGGTGTCCGTCTCGACATCCCATCGGATTCCCAGAGCACGTTCACAAGGCAATTGGTTGAGGAGATGATCCTTCACCGAGACTGCTCTTTCTGATGTAGGTACAGACTCAATGACTTTTCTGGAGTTAGAAATCCATTTGGTTAACCGAAATCCCCCTTTGGAAAGCAGTGTGCGAAGTTCTGATACCAGTGATATTGCCTTGGTTTTGCCTTTGATGGACTTCAAACAATCATCCACATAGAAATTGTGCCTTAGAGTTCTCACTGCCTCTTCGCTGAACATTTCTTGATTATCATCTGCCGTCTGCTTTAAGCCAAAATTAGCGCAACTTGGGGACGAGGTGGCACCGAATAAATGAACCAACATTTGGTAATCTTCTGGATCCTTACTGAAATCGTTTTCCGGCCACTATAGGAAGCGGAGAGCATCGCAATCCTTGGGGCTGACACGCACCTGGTGGAACATTCCTTTGATGTCAGACATTATGGCAATGGGCTCTTCACGAAAGCGAATCAGAACTCCCACCAAGGTGTTGGTTAGGTCTGGACCCTGCAGAAGCTGAGAGTTAAGGGACACCCTGTTGTATCGTGCGGCACAGTGAACACTACACGAACCTTGTCTGGCTTGTTTGGGTTCATGACAGGGTGGTGAGGTAAGTACCATGTTACACTGGTGGTGTGTTCCAGTGGAGTCTGGGGTACCATTCGAACGCAGGTCTGGGTTCTTAAATAACCTTCTGCGCAGTAACTTCAAACGGTGTTCTGCCATTGCTTGATTGTTTGGTAAACAGAGCACATCGTCTTTCCAGGGTAAATCTATCTGGTAGTGACCCTCCTTCAAACAGATCGACTCCTTCATGATTGATAGTGCACGCTTGTCTTCTTTAGACATTGCTGGTTTGCTGACGCAAATGGAATCCGAGAATTCCCAGCCGCAGAACGTGCGAAACTGCTGGCTAAGTTCTTCGTCGGCCTTTACAAAGTTGCACACTGGCTGTGGCTGGCCCATTTTCACCAAGGGACCATTCACTGTCCAACCAAATATCGTTCGAGTGGCAAATGGGCCTTGGCCTTGACTAACACGAGTTTAATGAGGTTCCAGGGCCTTTGAAACGTCACATCCAATAAGCAAGCCAATATCCAAATCGATCGTTCGGATTTGAAGATCTCCGAGGTAAGGGAAGCTGATCACATCCTCTTGAGTCGGAATACTGTCATTACTCACGGGTAGGCTCGGTACTGAAAACACGGACGGAAGATCAACAAAGTAATTCTCATCCAGATCAAATACTTCCAGACTGAAGAGATTGCAGCTCGTTATGCAGTTCTGCTTGCCAAGGGTAGTAAGGGAAAGTCGCGTCTTGTCCCCTTTGATGCCCAAAGTCTCCACGAGCTTGTTGGAACAGAATGTGGTATTGGAGCCGCTATCGAGAATGGCGTAGGTTACAGTTGATCTATTTGATCCTTTAGCCTTAACCCTTACAGGAACTATTGGTAAGGCGGTAGCTGATTTGCCGGCCCCAATTGAAGCACACTGACCATCGGCGCTGATGAAGTTGCTTTGGGCGTTGCCTACAGCATTGCTGTCTGGTACTGAAACCTCATGCTCATTAGTATTCTCTCGACGTGATGTCTCCTCAGGTTCTCGAGATATGTGGAGTGCTTGGATTGACATCCGGAAATCTTACAGAAACTTGACTTGAGGCACTCTCTCACAAAATGGCCAGGAAGGAGGCAGTTAACACAGAGACCCTTTAAAGAAACGAACTGAAGTCTCTGCTCCATGCGAAGCTTCTTGAAGTCTTTGCAGCAGACTAGGACTGAGTGATGGCGGAGTAGGAGCATGCTAAAACCGTCTGCCTTCCAAAAGATTTTTATGGCCGAAAAATTGTCTAACCTTATCAGAAAACGCAGAAATAGATCGTCTACAAGTTCTGGAGACGAGATTTCACCTTTGCATGAAGCAAAAAAACTCAGAGATCTTGCAGAAACAGCAGACGAGAACACAAACAGGGACTACGAGGCAAACAACGAAATCATCGAGGCTCTCAGCAAAATTGAACAATTTGGAGAACAACTAAACTCCATCATCGCAAGACTGAGTAAGCTTGATTCAATTGAAAGCTCCGTCAGAAATATTGAAGCCAATTTGGCGAACCTCAAAGCAAGAACGGCCAAGCTTGAAGAGTTTGAAGGAATGGGTAAGAACGATATAGCAGAATTAAAGAAGTCTTGCAGTTTCAATGGCGACAAGTGTAAGGAACATCGAGATGCATTAAAGAAGCAGATGGAGGAGCAAAATAAAAGAATAACCTCTCTGACTGAGAGCAAGAGAAAGCTCACCGACCAAATAAACGACATCACCTCCAAGAACCTATACCTTGAAGCTTATTTCAGGAGAGAGAATATCAAATTTTTTAATGTCCCAGAAGTACAAGAAGAAGATACCAAAGAAGTGTTAAGAAATTTTATGGAACGAGATCTTGGCTACCGCAATGCCCGCAGCATTGAAATCCAACGTGTACACCGTCTAACAACCCAACGGAATAGCGACAGCTTCACGTCCTATAATTGCCAGACCTCTTCAATATAAAGATGTTGAGGAAATTTTCTCTTTAGGCCGACGACTAGAAGAGACTGATATCCAAATGTTCTGCGATCTTCCATTGAAAATCATCAAGCGCCGGAAAGATCAAATGGCAGTTTTCAAAGAAGCAACACGACAAGGCATGAGGGCATCTTTCAGCAAGAGCCAGCCCGACAAGTTGTTTATCAATGGCAAATTCTGGCCTCCGGGTAAACGTCTAGATGCAGCAGAAGAGGCAGATGGGTAACTGTGTTTAATAATTATACCTCAGAACTTTACTTTCTCTATTTATAAATCTTGGGTGGCAGGCGGCTTAGCTGTCCAACAATAATTACTCGATCTGGTTTTCACCTTTCGTGCCCGCTAGTCACTTGAACCCCAAAATGATTAGGATTTTTTATATTTTTGTTTATGCTTTATTTTGTTTACTTGCTTAATACTCGCGCTTTAGTATGTTTATATGTAACTGTTTGTGTTTTCGTGTCACCAGCTTGCTCTTCATATTATTACAATGCTGTTTTGTCAACTCCAGTATGCATTGTGATATAAACTACCTCGCTAAAAATATTTCTGCATTTTGCGCCTACAATTTCTTTCAAGGCTTAAAAAATGCAACTTGTGAATTGTATGCAAAACATTTTCATCCGGCCATAACGCTGTTATTGTCGAATAATCAAGCAGGGCAGATATCCATTTTATCTCCTACTATTTCAATACAAAACAGATAACAATACTATCACTGTAGCTTCTCTCAATGTACGGGGCCTTGGGAATAACGCTAAAAGAAGAGAAACTTTTAATTGGCTCGGATCTAAAAGATATTCGATTTACATGTTGCAAGAAGTACATTGTTTGCAAGAAAATTCTCACCTATGGGCTACTGAATGGGGGTACAAAAGCCTTTTCAGCTCTTTTTCTAGCAGCAAAGCTGGCGTAAGCATTCTTTTTTAAATAACTTCGATCTTCAAATTATGAAAACCTATATCGATGATTCAGGGCGCTTTATCTTGTGTGACTTAAAAACAAATGGAAAGAGTATAGCCTTAACAAATATTTACACTCCAAACGAAGATAATCCTGCTTTCTTTAAAAATCTCCTCGATCACCTTCAAGATTTTGAAGGAGACAAAATCATCATTGGAGGCAATTTCAATCTCGTTCTTGATGTAGAGAAAGATAAAAAAGGGGGCCTGCCCAAAACACATCACAACGCAGAAAAACCATCCTTGAGATATGCGATAACCTTGATCTTGTTGATGCCTGGAGAATATTGAACCCCGAAGAAAAAAGGTATACTTGGCGCCAAACACAGCCTACTGTCCGCTGTAGACTAGATTTCTTCTTATAGTGTAGCGGCTAACAGCTTCAATTGTTCATTTAGTGATACAAGCATGAAATTTGGCAGGAACATTCTCAATTGTCTATTCTTTTATTCTAGTCGATTAGCCACCTGAAATTCGCATTAACAAGAGTTTTTTTCAAAATGGCTAAAAATGGGAGCGATGTGATAAAACGGCGGCCATTTTAAGTAATATCCTTACTTCCAACTCATCTTGAAGCAAACTTTGAGCAGTTTATTACTCCATGATTACAACGTTTCACTGCTAGCATCCTTTAGATACAATTGACTATTCCATACATCTTTCAGTTTCTGAAAATGGCCAAACAATTCTAAAGAATTCTTTCTTTAACAGGCACTCATGATCTCATAGTACTGTTATATACAGGTTACATTATTTGCCAATCCAGTATTCAGTACGGTAATTCAATACGCCCAGAAGTTTCTTAGCTGGGTAATTCCCAAACAATTCTTTTTTAAACTACCTCTGATCATGTATACGTTTCAAATACACAAGTTACATTACATGCCTACTTCAACCGAATTCTGATATTCAGGACAGCAATTCATTACGCCCAGCAGTTTCTAGCTGGCTAATTCAAAAACAGCTTTTCAAACAAGCTTTTGATTTAGTAACAGTGTCAAATAGTGCTGCTATACAATTTACATTGCATGCCTACTATAGTCGATGACCAGGTGGAGCTACTTTTCACACAAGCAGCTACACAAAGCTGTACAGTTCAGCCCAGAAGGAAGACATTTGCACCTTCCACAACAGTCCTTTCTGCAGCCACATCTGGTTAGTTCTCGACAACTTGCAGCAACTGATGGAATGTCAGTCCAAAGTATCTGCCACGTGTCACCTCACCTACTCCACCCCAATCAGCTGGACTTTTTGTGACAGGTCGAGGGAGAGTGGCTTGACCCCAGATAATTCTTCCTTGGTAGGCAGCATGCTCTGAATGTAGCCTGAGGGTAGACTGAGGTGGTATTGCATCATACGGCCTCTGTTTGCGAGCGAAGAAATTCAGTCTTCAATCGTTCACACTTGTATCTGCACTGGACCTGTCATACATGACCACAACAAACTGCACTAGACTCTGCAGATCAGCGTCATCAAGAAATGTCACACAATGACTGAGTTTGGTGAAGGTGGTCGAGACCCCTTTACACTCATTCCATGTTTGCCATGCAGACTTCTTTCCTTAGCCACGGAAAGCAGACACAGTGTCGGATCACGTGAAAGAATGGGAGTCCACTGGCTTTCTCTGGACTGATTGTGTTTACCAGTTCATGCACTGGAATCAATCGGAAATTTTCTCCTTGGCCAAATGCAATCCACACTTTTTCAAGACCAGGCTCGTTTAAGGATTTCTTGACAGATATGGCAATAACTACCACATCGATCCGTGTCGTTTACCTTTATCATTAAAGCCTTACATGGGTCTGCCTCTTTGTGCATACATGATGCTAAATCTTCTAACGCAATTACGCAATTGCAACAGACGTATTCCAAGCACGGCATGTCTGCTTCGGACAACCGATCTGCAAGAAAATGGAAAAGTTCAGTCTTGTTGTTGTTATCTCTCAGAAAGCTTGTCCAATTTTGGGGAGTCTTGCTGGTCGGTGTAACCCTTCTTCGTATCCCTTTGCCCCTTTTGGATTGTGCCTCTACTTTCAGGCTGGACTCCCTATACACATCAAACACAATGTCAACTCTTTGGTACTTGGTAGAATATGGTCTAACTCTTGGAAGGATATCCTCATTGGCGTAGTCATCAAATGTCTTTGATGTACGTGGGGGTTGGGAGTTGACAAGAGCTCAGTAATCCATCTATGATGATTGCATCTGCCTCTGGTTCTGTGTTTGGTATCAAAGTCTTAGACTCAAGTATCTCAACCAATTGCGATTTCTGACATGTGTGAAGTTTCCCACTGTCACTGAGGGAAGCCGGAGCTGACTGGTTTTCGTGCTGGAAGAAATCATGCAAATCACACTGTCTGCTTTAACATGAAATGAAAAGTTGGGAAAATAGGTGACAGTCCTCTTTCAGTGTCCTCTCCTTGGAACTGGCAGCACTGGAAATTTCCCCTTACTTGAAGAAAGTGATCTCGTCTTTCTATTTGATAAAACAAGGTGTGCTCTTCTTTCTTCAGTCCTTCAATGAAGGATTAGAACTGAGCTTTGCCTCTGCTATAGTGAGTTGCAACAAGTCCTTAATTAGCCGGATCGGCAACGTCCTTAGCTGTTTGTCTTACACAAGGAGGTCTGCAGACTCTTCTTCAAAAGGATTGCCCATTTCTTTAAATACTGTGAATAGCTTTTCCACTTTCTCAGACTGCTATTTGAGCACTTCCGCCTTGTTCGTGATGTTTGCTACTGATTGTTGTATCTTAAGTTCCCGCAACCTCTTCGTAGCGAGCGACTAGGCAGCTCACCGCTGGTCCAGCTATCATCCACCTCCAGAGTGCTGTAGGGTCCTCTGTCAAGCCTATCGCTCCTCCATCATCCTTGATGACTGCATTGTTTTGTTCGTGGGCTTGGTCGATTGCAATTGACGAGAATTCTTTGCAAGATTTGTGCTACTTCTGGATGTTGTTGATCGATGGTCATCATATCTCTGAGGTGAATTTAAAGCCACCACGCATAATTCACATTGTTGTTTGCAAAGAAATAGGGCAAAAGTTCTGCCAGCTTCTCACGATACAGGCAAAAGTTGGCTTCTCTAAATGAACGAACCAATGTTAGAATGGTTAGCTCTAGAGCTAAAACGAAATGCGAACTGTGGACTTTCGAGTCTTCGTTTCTTACACCACTCTTCGAAATCAAGAACACCTTGTGGACTTTAAGATGTATCTCTGCTATAGCTATTATATGCAGCGTGCCGCTGCTTGTATAGACAACATGCTGTGATATGATGTGCTTGACGAGATCTGGTAACACTTGAGGTTGACAGATAAGATTCTGAAGTACCAGATGATGCAACTCCTGCCTCAACAAGAGCACTTGTCTAACCACTGTCCTGAAGTAAAGACTCTATCAATTTCAGAGCAGCCATTTCTATGTGAAGACCTATATTTGAGATGAATCGTCTGAAAGGTTTAAAGTGCAAAAACCTTTAAAACATATGTCAACCTTTTGACCCAAGTACAAGTAATATATGAGGGTTAAAACTAAAATCTATTATCGAAATAACCTAAGTACAAAATTCTAAAATACTTACAGACATGTTCCGCTGGCCATGATAAAGGCTGCTCCTTCTGCGACTCTTGATAGCCTGCGGACATTTTTGCCAGCAGCCAACGTTTTCTACTCAGCTATAGTATTTTTTTAGTTTCTTTGCTCGACAATGAACTTTTGTACTGCAACATCATCAACTTCTCCTGTATAAGACTGCGAATTAACTCTATACCTAGAGTTAATGGCGGCCATGTTGAGATAAAGACCACCTATTTAGTAAATTGTTAAAAAAAGTGTTACACCGCCAAATTTGAAGTGGCTAATCGATCAGAAAGAAAGAATACTTAATTTAAAACATTTCTGTAAAATTTCATGCTTGTATCACTAAGTGAACAATTTTGCCAAAAAAATGATGTTAGCCGCTACACTATTAACAAGTCAGGGTTTGCTGGGTAGCGTTATCTCTGCAAACATTCTACCGGGCTTTAAGACAGACCACTCAATGATCACATTAAATATATCTCTTCACTCAAACCCAAGAGGGCCTGGTTTTTGGAAACTCGACACATCCCTTCTGGCCAATAAGGATTACATTGATTTGATAAGGTTAACTATCCATGAAACACAGAACAAATACGAAAAACGATGAGTCAATAAAGCCCGTGCTTCTTTAGGATATGATCAAACTTAAAACTCAGGAGAAATATCTTAGCTTCGCTGCTGCCAAAAAGCGTAAAACTTTGCATAAACAGCATGAGTTAGAAGAAAAAATTGCCTCACTAGAAAAAGAACTGGAACAGCCGGCTGCTGTCTGCAAAATGCAAAAAACAAATAAAACAGAAATCACAAAGGTGGGGCAATCTTTCGCAATCTTTTCATCAAGTTTCTCCAGTTGATGCAACAATTTCTTGTATTTGAACGCGAATTGCTCCACTGATTCGCCACACTCTTGCTGGATAGCGCTCTACTCGACTGCTAATCGGCGGCACTTGTCTTCTTTGGATTCACCGAATTCCTCTGCCGCTTTTTCTGCATAGCCTTCTGTAGTTTTGGCAATTGACAACACCGACCTTGGCCAGTCGCAAAAACGTTGTTCCAGAAACGACAAGCGTTTTTCAACATGGAGATGCAATGTTTGCTGGGTGAATCGCTCCAGGAATTCGGATATGTTGTCTTGAACCACAGAATCTCGACGAAATGATGGAAGTTGCATGGAAGGCATGCAAAGGCCTTGATTATGGTCGTGATGAGGCGCTGCAGGAGCCGCTTCCGCCATGTTGCCGACTGTTTGAGTGACTTGAGAAACGTTTGCAGTTAGGTCTTTCACAACGCTGATGAGTCCAGCTGCGACTCCTTGAAGTTCTTTGATTGTTGGCATGAATTCTGCAAGATTTGGATTCTCCACCACTTGTAGACATTGTTGGGGGAATTAGCTGACATGTAGACAAAATGTAGAAACGCAACTTATATTCTGAACAAGAAACAGGAAGTTCCGACAATACTCAATACTCGTGAAATGCATGAAGAAGATCTCAGTTCCCCTCGCTCGATCTCGACTTTGTGCCATGTGCTCTGTCACGTGACCTTATTTGTGTCCCATGATTCGACTACAGGGGATGGGGTGGGGGTCCTCAAGACCAAGACATTTAAAGATATTTAAGAAGCCTACTTGTAATTTCTAGAGGGGTGGGGGTGGGGATATTTTCTGGAACTACGCAATAAAAACTTTTATTTCTGTAGCTCTGATCCATTCCTATGTTCATGCCAATTACAAGGCCAAAAAAGGTGAAATATAACTAAGAAAAAGAAAAAAATCCACCTATTATCCACATGAAGTTAAAGGAGAATAAAATTAAATCGTGCTCCTGGATTCGTATACCAGGGGTGCTTTCCATTCAACAAAAGTCACCGGTTCAAGTTTTCGGAATTTTTGCTGGTCGAATGGAACGCGTCCAACTGCTTCCCAGAATTTGAAGTCACGTGCTCTGCAACGCAGGGGATGCTGGGTGAAAATTTGTTGTGTTTTAAAATGGCGGACTTTTTGAACATTTTTGCGGCTTTAGAGCAGGATGACTGTGAAACAATAATTTGTACCATTCTCGATAGCAAGGATGATGTAATACTTCTGGCTGCAGTTGCCTGCTTTATGCGGAGGGAATTAACTCGTGTAAATGGGTACTTTGAAGTAACTACTCCAGCGTATTTGTCGGGGGAGTTCGAAAACCATTTCCGGATAACTAAGGAAACGTGTCAGTTATTGACACAAGAAATAATGCACACTGGGTGGATTCCAACTGTATCAAGTTGTGTACACGACCATGTGCAGGATGATATGAGAACTTTATTCAGATCACACGTAACTCGATATATCGTCATTGCACAATCACTACGAATAACAATCAACCGGAAGAGGCATATATTGTAACATCTCCCCTTTTATCAACGCATAAAAAACTAAACTTTCTCTCTAATAGCATCTTATTGTTCGTTGTTCTGAAACTGTAACTGTACTATAAAGGTATGAGAACTATGGTCCATGTCCTTAACACACGTAGTCCTGGAATCTCACGGGTGGTTTGATAGTCCTAGAACTCGATCTTAGTGCTGGTGGACTGGGCACAGGACCGGCTGTGCTGGACAGAGTCTGTGGGCGGTGACAGGGCTGTTTCGGGGTCATCCTCTGATGCTGGTAGTGCTTCTGGAGTTGGCTTGATTGCTTGTCTATTTCACCGCAACACTTCTCCGTTGGCTTCTACCAGGTAGGATCTATCAGAAAGCTTCTGTAGACAGGTTCCCGCTTCCCAAGACTTGCCTCTGTGGAGTGGAGCAATGCGTACCTCCTGACCAATGTCGAGGTCTGGTAACACTTTGACATTTCTATCATGGTAGCTCTTCGCTTTCTGATGTTTCTGCTGGATTTTGTCTGGCACTCCTTCAGGGACTTCAGGATACAGCAGGTTGGTTGCTATGGGAACTAGTGTCTTTGTTCTTCTTGACATCAGCCGCTGGACTGGGCTTGACTGTATTTCAGCTGTAGGGCTATTTCTGTAGGACAACAAACTTAGCCAGGGGTCTTTGTCATCTTTCAGGGCCTTCTTGAAGAGACTTTTGACAGCTTTGACTGCTGATTCTGCCTTTCCGTTGGACTTTGGGTGGTAAGGAGATGAGGTGACATGTTGAAACTCCCACTGTTTTGCGAACTCGGCAAACTCTCTACTGGCGAACTGTGGTCCATTGTCGGAAACCAAGATATCCGGAATACCGTATCGACTGAACTGTACTCTCATGAACTTGATTATGGCTGACGAGGTGGTCTGCTTGAGAGGGCTGACTTCGACAAAGTCGGAGTAATAATCTACAAGGACTATATAGTCCTTAGAGTGAAGCGTAAACAAATCTGCGGCTAGTCGACTCCAAGGCCTGTCTGGAATCTTGTGAGTCTGCAGTGGCTGTTGAGGGTTACTCGCTTGATACTCGGCACACACGTCACACTTCGCTACTGCTTCTTTGATGTCACTGTTCATGGCTGGCCAGTAGACTCGATCTCTTGCTTTTCTCAGGCATGCTTCTATTCCAAGATGACAGGCACTCCTTTTCTATCTGTGCATACCGTTGCTCTACTTGTGAGAGTGTTCTGGAGGCGAACGCAACTGGTTGTCCGTTTTGCAACAATGTAGCTCCGAGGCCCTTCTCGCTGGCATCACACTGTAGGGTTACCTCGGCATTCATGTCGTAGTACTTGAGCACTGGGTGGCTTGTCACTAGTTTTCTGATCTGCTCAAAGGCTTCATCGTGCTGTCTGGACCAAATGAACCTCGCATCCTTCTTGGTCAGTTCTCGTATTGGTTGGGCAATCTCTGACAACCGGGGAAGGAACTTGGCGAGATAGTTTACAAAGCCAAGAAGACTGAGTGTTTCCTGTTTGCAGGTGGGCTTGGGCATTTCGCTGACAGCTTGCACTTTATCTGGGTCTGGTTTGAGCCCTTCCCTGGAGAGGACATGACCCATGTACTTGACTTCTGGCTTTCGGAGGTTCAGCTTCTTGCTGTTAAACTTCAGATTAACCTTGCGTGCTCTTTTCAGAAGTTGAAGCAAGTTTTTGTCGTGGTCTGCATTGGCTTCCTCCAGAGTATCACCAGACCCTATCACCAGAATGTCGTCTCGTAGCACTTCTACGCCCTCCAAGTCACCAAGGTGCTCATGTAGTTTGCATTCAAATTCCTCCGGTGCGGCACAGACGCCAAACGGCATGCGGAGGTAGCGGTACCGGCCCATGGGCGTCCAAAAGGTGGTCATTTTGCTGCTTGTTTCGTCCAAACTAATCTGGTAAAATCCATCCTTTGCATCTAGCGTTGTGAAGACTTTGGCGTTGCTTAGCCGTGGAAGGACTTCTTCTAAGGTTGGCATCTGGTATTTTGGCCGTTTTACTGCTCCGTTAAGGTCCTTGGGATGTAGACATATTCTGATTTTGCCAGGCTTGGCAACGACGACCATACTGCTGATCCAATCAGTGGGTTCAGTTTCCTTTACTAGGATGTTCTTCTTCTCAAGCTCTTCTAGTTTTGCTTTGACTTCTTTGTGTAGCGTGACTGCAATGTGTCTGGGTGCGTGATGCACTGGCGTGACTTCTGGGTCAACTGTGAAACTTGCTTTGCCAATGTGTCCGAGGCCTTCAAACACGTCTTTAAAGTCAGTGAGGACCTTTGCTTTGGTGAGCAGTGGTTTGGTTTCTTGAATAGTGTTAACTAACGTTGTCGGCTCACAGTTTATTTTTAGTAGTCCTAGCGTTTCACAAGTTTCTGCAGACAATAACGGCTTGCTGTTTCCTTCTACAACTTGAAACTTGAGCTCGTGCCGTTGCTTGTTTTCTTTGAGAACGTTGAGTTTCACTTCTCCAAGTGGTTTCATCACCGAGCCATTAAACAAACGGAGTGTGACCTTGCTTGTTTGGAGAGCCGGATTTCCGTTCTGGCTGATGACTGACAGGTCGTGATGAGTTAGAACATTGCATGTTGCTCCTGTGTCCAACTGACAATCCAATTTTGTCTTGTAACGAGCGTTAGCGTCGTAGAATTCGAGTGAGGCGAAGAGCTGTTTCCCTTTGGCTTGCACTGACGAAACTTCTTCGACTTGGTATAAGAATTCATCGGAGTCTGTTTCCTGTTCGTCATCGGTTTCCTCGGCTATTTGTTTAACTTGTCGTCTAGGAGCTGATCTGCATACTGACGCGAAGTGGTTGGGCTTCTTGCATGCTTTGCATTCATGGCCGTAAGCCGGACAATTTTCGAGGTTGTGTCTCTGTTTTCCTCCACAATTAAAGCACTGCCACTCTTCGCATTGGCGCTTGATCTTGACGTTTCTTGGGATCACGTTTCTTGGGATCACGTTTCTTGTGATCACGTGAATTGCGTTCTCGAACAACATGGACCTCCTCTGTGGCTTTTTTTTCGTCTATCTTCATGGCTTTTAGCTGGTGGCTTGCAGCTTCGCTTGACCTACAAATGTTGAGGGCCTTGTTGAGATCTAGAGTTTCTTCTTTCAGGAGACGCAGTTTTGTTGAATGATCCTGTAGACCAATAACCAATCTGTCTCTGATCAGCTCGTCTGTCGGCATTCCGAATTCACACGTGGATGCGGCCTTTCGCAATCGGTTAATGAAACTATCCACGGGCTCTTCGAGGTTCTGTGTGCACATGTTGAATTGGTAGCGCTCGTAGACTACATTTCTCTTCGGTTTGAAATACGACTCTAACGCCTTAATGCATTCGCTTATGTCGTCTCGCTCCTCGGGGCTGAGTTTCAGGTTTAGAAATATCTGCAAACATTCCTTGCCCATTACGGAACGAAATGTAGCCAGACGAATCTTCTGTTCTTGCTTGTCGAGGCTTGTGGCGACTTCGTAGTCTGTCCACTGTTGCCGAAAGAATTCCCAATTGTTCACTGCATCGCCCTTGACGTTCATCGGCGAAGGAATCGGGAAATTCGACGTAAATGTAGGTGCACGTGGGGCACTCGTCGACGGTCCTGTCTCTGGCATCGTGTAGAGCGACTGTGTTCCTTGAAATGAGTGTAATACTCGTAGTAACAGCAATGGCCTATAGAGGCGTATTCACTAGTATTGGGGTAGTTTTACTTCTGACACCATGTATCAGGTTGTTTACACGACCATGTGCAGGATGATATGAGAACTTTATTCGGATCACACGTAACTCGATATATCGTCATTGCACAATCACTACGAATAACAATCAACCGGAAGAGGCGTATATTGTAACACCAACTGGCAACAAATTGCTGCATTGATGCTGTAGAAAAAGACTGAAATCGTTTGACACAAAGCCACACGCTGAGCATTGATACGCTGCTCCGCCCGCCATTATTGCTCTTTCAAGTGTCTACGTGAGCTCACGCTCAGTAGGGAGACTAAACCCGATATCTCTTGCGAATGAAACAAAATTTTCCATAATTCCGGAAATTCCATCTAAGAGGGTGCACTCAAAACGTATTCCTAAATTTTCAAAAACTTTTCCCGGAATTTTTACCGTTCCATTCAATTTTGGACCGGAAATCTCGGAATTTTTGGTTGAATGGAGAGCTCCCCAGTATTTGTACTCCAACAACCTGACAAATTCGTGAAATTGATTGATAATAAACTAACGATCTACATCACTTCAATAGCAGGTGTGAATCCAGATGTTCAGCTTAACTTATCAACTAATACTCTCTGCAGGTGAAAGTTTAGACTCTTAATTAAAAGATCTCAAATCTAAAGACTCCACTTTCATCTTTCTGCTAGGAAAAGTAGAAATTGTACGTGCAGAACAGAAAAGCCAGGGATGCATAAGTAAGGATAATGGTATTTCCACATATTTCTTGATAACCTTTAATCAGATTTTTTGGTCATTCTAGCTCTTGCTGTTCCTTTGTGGCACATACAAAAATTCATCTGATACCATTCAATTTCTTAATGGAAGAATCTCTGTAAAACTTGCAGTTGCTGACTAACCTCTGGAAGAAGTCTATTTTCCACCAGCTGATCATGTTTTGGCCTGCTTATTTTTATTCCCAAAAAATTAGTCCAAATGTATAAACAGACATGTTGTATAAGAATTGTATCAGTGCCAATATTTTTCATGCAACCTACATACATGTACAAATAAACACAGTAAGAGCTGACTTGAGACTGTTTGTCTCTCACATGTATGCTGAAAAGTTACCAATACACATGTATTAATTGTTCTTTAATTAATGGAAGTTGCCCGCTGAGTAATGGTAATTAGACCAAGTGGAGAACAAATCAGAGTAATTGTGTCATCTATAACAAAGTTTGGAAATAAAAATGTCTTTCGAGAACTTCATTTAAGCGAAAAAGTTTGTATCCAATTACAGGTATCCAATTAAAAAAGTTCAAATTAGACACCTTTATTTGAACACCCATGCAATCATGCAATGATTATGTGACAAATAAGTGCATGGAGAACCAGTTATGATCAGGAGTTTTGTTATTGTTACAATTAGTAATAGTAACTGCACCGAGTGGAGTACAATTCAGGGAGTAATTGTACTGGCCCGAGTGCTTGTGAAAGAAACAACAAAGGCCCATGTGGCTTGAACAACTTTAATTCCAGAGTAAAACTGTCCAAACTGAAGTAACATACCGCCATCAGCGGTAGAGAACAAAAGGGGGAAAATACAACGGGAGAAATGACAGAAAACTTAAGCCTTTCCGGGCTACAAGGGTACCGTGTGGTCGAAACTACTAAAACTAACAAAGCTGACATGCTGGGAAGTAATGACGTAAGTAATGACGCAAACTCGAATCGTCACGCAAACGTGACAGACGTGACAGAAAAGGCACACGGGTGCCGTTACAGTAATCGTGCGGGTAATTTCAAAATCGGATGACCATAAAGCATGAGGCCAGTTTGAAATTATGAGCATGATTACTCCCTGAATTGTATGACATGAGATCCAATTACTGATCAATTGTAGCTATAACAAATTTCGGAATTAAAAATGGCTTTTGAAACTTCTTTTGAGCGAAAATGTCTGCAACACTTTTCATAAGTTTTGAAACTGTAGGAAACCGTGCGAAGGAAGCCATTAACATATGTGTAATTGATGTGCAAGTCACGTGGGTTTCCAATTAGAAAAAGTTCAAATTGGATACCTGTAATTGGACACCCACATGATCGCGCGCCGATTACGCGACAAATAGGCACACGGAGAACCAATCACAATCGAAAATTTTGTTATAGATATGATTAATAGTAGAACAAGACAATGGTAATGAAAATATCACATTATTTAGCAGTGCAGCTTCCGTGAAAGAGGGCAAACCACAAGAACATTTTCGTCTGAAACAATGTCAAGTGCTGGAATAAACTAGCCATAAATTCTCTAAGCAGGGATGAAACTTGCATCTCCTTCAGGTTTAAAGAGATCTTTGCACCAGACCTCAATTGGAGCCCCTAATGAATTTCTTGCAGGATGTGCTTGAAACCAATGCACCGAAGCCAGTATGCAGGGCACATAACAACCCTTAACTCGTATATTCCGCTTCATATAAAAGTCAACAATTCCAGGTCGTAAGTCACTTCCAGAGTCATCAATTTTGTCCCCAGGTTTTGCACTATCGTGCTAGGATCTATCACCTCTAGATTTACTTGATCCAAATAGGTCTCCATTAAATCTACAGGAAGCAAATCGTTGTAACAGACTCTTCACCTATTTCATCAAAAATAGCACCGTAACATTTCTTGAGATGAACAAGGGTATCGGCATCTAAACAATCTCAAGAAAAGGGTCCATAGCATGTGTATAGAGAGTCAGCACAGGCCCAGTGGCCACCTTTTTGCAAGGGTCCAATAGGGAGGAGACTAACATGGATGAGTTGTGAAAATATGTTATCACGTTCAACAATATAGTTTGCTCTTGTAGACCTCCTGATTGCTCTGAGGTTAGTCTTGCTATCAGTGGGTGGATAACTTCTCGAAAGACAATTGGAAGGGGAATGTCTTTCATAAACTGATTTGTAGTAAATTCCCTCATCAACTGTATCTCAATTGCCCATTGATTTGTGCTATAGTCCCCAAGAATGCCATTGTAGCATTTAGAGCTAAACAACTAAAAGGCATACACAGGTCCAAAGTCTAGGACACAGTTTAGAGGATGCGTATGCAGATGCATATTTGGAGTTACCATTTCCTTCCCATACAACCCTTGAAAACCCTTGCAAAACTGTAAAAGGTATGAATGAACCAACATTGCTTCAGCGTCTGTTATTACTGATGAGCATAAATAGGAGCATGCCAAAGCAAAATTGTGCCAGAGTTCTAAGTCATTGCTTGGCAGAATATTCCAAATTTTGATGAACCTAAGAAATCGTTTTAAAATCATAGTTTTACCTCACAAACAAAGTTAAGTCTGCATTTGGGCCAAGTTGCCCAGCAGTTTGGAGCTTATTCTTGTTTCCTAAGCATGAAGCAACTAGAGGTATTGCTACTCCTCCTTGAGGGGGATACTAGTCCAGCAAAGCTTTTCTAATCTATATATAAAAAACTTGCTGGTACCCATTTAAAAACCTGGGTGAGGAAAGGCACTATGATAGTGAAGTGACTTGTCCAAGAAAAAAATACCCTAGCCAGTGCTTGAATCCAAACCTCTCAAATCAGAGTCCAGCAACTAAGCATAAGGCCACTGCACCTCTCACTCATTCAGTTTAACATATCAGTCATGTATCAATATTTACAGCAACAGTCTAAACACTTACGGCAAATATCTTGGCAGTCAGCTTAATGGATTTATGCCATATATCAAGGGAGTGGAAAAGTTTGCTAGGACTTCACAGTTTGCCTCTGGAGGAAAATACAATAATGATACTAAATACTGTGTTCAAATATGTAACTAAACTGTTGTCAATAAAACACAATTTACATACCCCTTTAATCCCCTTCCCCTTTTTAGAGCCCTGCATTTGATAAAACACTCAAAGTAAAAAACACGGAACAAGGACATTGCAGGGACAATAACAATGATAAACTTCAGATAAGTCTGATACCGAGAAACTGTTCTTGGTTGTTTCTTCCCATATTTAGTTCTTGGACAAAAAGGTATAAACTATTTAAGATAAGGGACACCAACGAAGAAAAACTCAACAAAATATACATACACACAGAATGTTTTTACCTGATAACAGTGAGATAATAATTTTGTATAATTGTACCTTTCAGTTCTCTGACCATCTTCATGATCACTTTTGAGGCGTCTGTTACAAGCTCTCCAAGGTTGAGGCTGTGCATCATTTGTTCCAAAAGCCTTTTACAACCCATCTTCTCCATCAGTCTCGAGGAGTCCCCTGCTTCACGCTTGTCAATAACCTCAATATCTACAATAACATTCAGATAGTGCTCCATCACAGTGTACACGCAGTACTTGGCACTGAACCCTGGGGAATGCATTCTCCCATCACCGCAAGCTACAAGAATATCATTTTCAAACACCTTCCAAATATCCTCCTTCATTTTGTTCCAAAGCTCTCTGATGCTAGGCAGAGCATACAAATTTTGAATCCTCTTGAAGGTTTTAGAGGTCACATAATGCAAATTCTTACTTTTTGGCTAGAAGAGAAACCTTTTCAAAATTGTTTCCTGAAATTAGAACTGAAGAAGCCAACAATATACTGATGACACAAATTTCTTGACCCTGTTTTTCACCCAACACAGCCAAAGAACTCCAAATACCATTATGCCCCTCACTACACCTATGTGTAATAAGCAACACCCCAGCCTCTAATTTTTCTCCTAAACACGGAAACTCACTCTCGAACCACATGATTGGGATCAGGCAGTTATTTTAATCCTACACATACAAGTAACATGGAAAATGATTCTGCTGATTACAATCTTCGAATAAACTACGATAAAACTAAAGGCCCATCGAGAGCCTATACAAGATGATTATAAAGACATAAATTACAAAGATTATAAACACAACGAAAATCATTACTGCCATGGAAGTGGGTGGGCGGGAAAGCTAATGCTGGTAACTTGAAAAGTGCAAATAATAGATAGCTATTGCACTATTGCTAGAATGATGCTGATGTACACTAGATCCAAAACTAGGTTACATACTAGGTATTGAGCAATACCACAGTTATTTTACTCTAAAGTACGTGGTGGAATTTTACTGGTTTGCTATAGTCTCATGACTTTGCAATAAAGTTACTCAATCGACTAAAAAAGGCTGTGGCCTTTGCCTGAACCCAGCTGTGAAACTAATGAGTGTTGTCATGTCTAGATTCATATTAATGGTTTTAATATTCAACAACAACTTTCCACATTCCATCGCAACCAACTTCACTACACTGTCCCTCAAAGAGTTCCATGATTTTCTCAACCCCAACAATGACTTTGTGTGCCTGAACATATTCGAGGAATTTCTGCATATTTTTGTTAACAAATAGAAGCTCTTCTATGCCAGTGCTTACTCTCCTTTTCCTGTTGTTTTGGTAGTCATCAGAAGTCATTGAGCCAAACTCTGGGAGGCTTGTGGAGGGTTTAGTGTCTGACTCTGGCAAGGGTTCCGGTTCTGGCTCAAGTTCAGGGTCTATTTCAAGGGCTGTCAATGAACCACCATCCATTGCAGATGAAAACCTGTAACAAGAATTAAAATGATAACAATATACCAGTACATGTATTTATACTGTTAATCTCTTTTCCCAGGGAACAGTAAGTAGAAACTTGTGTTTTGTGGCGTCATTCTGTTCGATTTGCGTTTTCAAGAACTTGCAAATAACAAGTAACAAACAATCAGAGTTGTCATTCAGTTTTAACAACTGCTATTACTGCGAAAGATCTATATGAACTATGAATGTTAATATATTTATTACATTTTACCAAAGGTCAGTGAGATTGACAACACGAAAAAACTACAGTGTGATAACTTACTGTGTATAATCCAGTTGGAAGGAATCAAGACTCTAATCCTCTTCACTTGAACCATCTTCTGAGTCACTTTAATCCTCATCCACCTCACTATCCAACCCAGCCTCTACTTCACTGACATCCTCTGAATCTTCACTGCTACTCAAATCAATAGCGTACTCACCATCAGATCTGAAACAACAAAATGTTTGTGAACAACAGAAGATACAACAATTACAAAATCTGCATTTTGTTTTACCAAAGTGGTGAATTAACTGCAATGCTAAAAGTAAATATATCATTTTTATCAGGGATGAGAATAGATTCATGTTTACCAGTACTTCAATGGCAACAGCAAACCTACATGGAACTATAGTGCCTTATGGTTTAGTTTGCTGGACTCTAATTCGAGTGGTTTGGATTCAAATTGGGTTTTGCCAGAACAGTTCGCAGTGGACCTCTAAACTTTGGAATATATCTTTTACACTGGAAATTACAACTTATTGTACTCCCAGGAGCTACAAATATTACAGTGTGTGAGCGATCAAGGCAAAACAGGTAGAAAATATGAAATATAAAAAAGCACACACTTTCATATGATCAACAGTTCTGAATATCATTAATAAATCATTTGAAATTCAAATTGAAATGAGGGGAGTAAAGAATATTGTATGCCAACACACTATCTGGCTTTCAAGCATTAGCTTTAGCAAAAACACACTAATAGATATGTTTGCACAAGCCTAAGAACAAAAAGGGTACAACTAAGATGATAACAGATACAGTCCAATATAACACAACTAAGAATAGTGAGGAAACTCCCTTACTCCTCTTCGTTGACCGCTTCTGAGTGCAAATTTCCTTCCATGGAAGAAAAGCCAGGATTCCATGTCATCATTTTATCCAGGAGAGTCTGGTGCCCTGTTGGTTCTTCTTGATCCTGGGATCTAAGTGTTGAGGTAACAGTTATGTCGACTTCACTGCTGAACATACGGTAAAATAACGAAATAATTTTTACTTCTCGTGTGTGATTTCCGAAAATCATTGCACTGTCTTTGTATGCGATGAACATTCAAACATGCATGCAACCATTAGTATGTTCAAAGTTCAAGACAAACACTTACTTGCTAACAGATGTGTTGTCTGCAGCACTGCTGAACAGTACAGAGGAAACTGGTATTTCACCGATGGTACCAGCTGTTTCCATTGGGGTCAACTGAAAAAACAACTGCCTTCTTCCTGTGAAAATCAAAAATATAGCAGCATCAGTCATTTGTCACACATTTACATTATAAATATTTCCTCAAGACAAACTGGAAATGCTTGCTCTTACGATGACTTGAATTAAAACAGGAAAGAAAGCTTGCTTAAATAGTGTGAAAGACACACAAAATTTAAATTCATTCTTGAAGTTATCTTGAGAAGTTTTACCTTGTGTCGATGTTGTAGTCCCTGGGAGCACAAGCTCACTCGATCTATTGTAATCTCGATCCGTAGCAATGCCAAGGTTTTGATGGAGCAATATCTCAGCAAACTTGCTATTGGTAATTCCTTGAACACCAAGGGCCTCCTTTCGCCCAGTCAGCAAAAAAATAAGTATAAGAAGTGGAGAGAATATTTATGTAAAGACGTGACCTGTTTAAAGCAGAAAACACTCAATGCGAACGGATGGAAATTCTCAGATGGTAACTCTGCCTTCTTTCGGGTGCCCCAATAATGGTGGATTGACTGTGTGAGTGTGCAATGCATACTGGGTGGGTCAGATTCTTTAAATAGCCATTTGTAAAAAACTATTACAATAACCTTTTCCTCGTGTACTTCACTGATTACTTCATTGTGAACTCTCTGTTTAGTGGGGAATTTACAAACCTGAAAGAGAAGAAAATGCAGAAACATGAATGCTGCCAATTGATGTCTAACTACTCTGATCTTTACCAAAAACATACTTGTTCATAATAAGTTACCTATGAGTAATAAGCATGGAACATGGTCAAAAACAGGCAGGTACAGACTGGATCAACTCAATTGATGCCATTCTTATTTAAATCAGCGATCCGAGTTGATCCAGTGCGACTTCTGTCCCTGCCCATGAACAACACAGAATAGTCCGTGCTCTGTTCATTGTGGAAAGTTCTTCCATTCTTTGAAACTACATATTGAATAGCTTCTATGTACATTAAACAAATGGCAATACAAATGTGACATTGAAACACAGATTTTAGGCCTTTAAAAATTAATTTCAATCCTAATTAAAATCCTACCTCATTCATGTCGGCCATCTTGAAAACCACATGTTTGTTGCGCAGGGCCTGATGTCAATCGACAGTTACGTGTGTAAGTGTCGATCGACAGTTATAAGTGTCAATCGACAGTTATAAGTGGCGATTGACAGTTATAAGTGCAGATCGACAGTTATAAGTGTCGATCGACAGTTGTAAGTAGTGATAGACAGTTAACCTTTCCGACAGTTATCAGTGTCGATGGCCAGTTAGTAAGTGTGGCAACAAAAAATGAGGAAATACTTTTGATGACCCTTCTAATCCACCGTATTATCTTGATCGTTCAATCAGGGCATCAGATTTTATTAACAGTATTAAAATTTTAAGAATCAAAAAGTTTAGGGATGGAACATTTTATTTCTGTGTGAGATGGGGTGGGCAATAGCCACAAAATATTCCTGCAAAACATACTTACATTAAACGTGCAAAAAAATCTTGCACAACCTGAATTGGGAAGAAATCCTGCTCGGAAAAATTGTACCCAGAGACATAATGGTCCACCTCTTAGTGAATTTCAGTAGTATTATATATTTGTTACTATTAAACAAAATTGTTCAGTTTAAGGTGTTGGAATTTGGTTGTCACCTAAAGGCATTCATTTGCTCACTTCTACACTATAGTCTTGCCAGTATAGCATAAGAATGTCTCAGCTCTTGAACAGAAAATAGGAGCATGCAGAAAGCAAGGAGAATTGATGTTTTGAGTTTAGAGATGAAATGGGAAAATAAACTCTTTTAATAAGGTCTTGGCGTAAGACTACTACACAACTCTGTGATTTAAACTTGACCGATAAGATGCTTTATTCCTGTTAGCTTTTGTCAGTCTTAATTGACAGATGCATGTACGTGTTTGGAACACATACACCATTATTTTGATGAAGTAAAACATGGTAATGGAAGAACAGGACAACAAAACCTTGACTGACCTCTCTCAACTGATGGATTTGTGAGTTCATGAATGCCTACCACAAGGGAAGAAGAGCCAGAATTCTCAGTCCTTGAGTATTTTCATTTGATCTTGGGAATCGTCTCAGTTCATTGCTTCATACCAACGGAATATGTTTGCCATTACTATCTGTGCACTCTAACAGAAAACTTTGGAAACACAATAAATCAGCAAAATACTTAAGGTACAAAATTGTACTTAAAATTTTGTCTGACTCCCAAGGGGATGGGAAGAAGAGAAACTCTAGGAAGAAGGTTGCAAAATGACATGTCCTAGGAACAATGAAGAATGTGTTATATCTTTTTGTCATAGAAACCGCAGTAGAGCACACGAGGACATTGTTTTTTTTACAAAATATTCATACCTCCCTAAAGAGGAAGTATTTTTATTTGAACTCTAACTTCTCTTGACGTTCCATCATAGCATCATCTTTGGCCTGCAAGACCCCCTGCCCCACCTCCCACAGAAATTTCCAGTAACCTGAGACTGGTTTCTACCGCAAAAAGCTTTTATAATTTCACATGGGGTGTTACATTTTGAGTTTTGTGTTTAAGTCTTAGTTAGAACTTGAATTCAAGTTAGAATTTAGAGTATTGGACACATGTATCACAATTATCATTCAAGGAAGTTTTGGGTTTCTTACATCTCACCTCTACATAACACTCTTTAAGAGGCCATCTGTTAGTTCTAACAAGACTCATTAGGGTGGAGAATGTTCTCTCAGATAATTGCATATGGTAAGGTAATGCCATATTTTGTAATTACCATAATCAACAAGAGGATCTGGGACAAGTTGGCGGATCTCATTTAGCTGGTATTCTGTTAACGGAATGGTACTTTCTGGTACAACAACATAGTTATACCACTCTGTTTCTTTCTGCTCATAGATGTTCAATTCTCTGGTTATGAACACCATGTCCAGCAATAAAACTTCCTCTGTTAAGCCCTCTGAATCATAAAGAGAGCAGCGTCCACATTTTCTACACCTCTGTCACCTCTAAGAAGAAAAGGAAGCCCAAATTTTTGTGTACCAAAAGTAAAGCATTGCAAAACTGTATTTGCAAGATTATTGGTAAAACATTTCAAATACACAATAGCTCTACTGAATCCATCAATACAGCCATGGAAAACAAATCTCCAGTGAATGGTCTTGTGGTTGGAATCCAGGTGCCACAAGTGGTTGGGTTTTTTGACGTTGTAAAGCTGACACTCAATGGATGATCTTCTTATAGCCGGCAAAACTTCCGTAATCTTCCATCTTTAAATGAAAATGCCACGACCATGCAAAGCTCCCCGTATATAACACTCTCCTGAAAAAGGAGTCAACTTTAGAATATCTCTTATTTTCCACTCTAACTCTTCGTTTGTGCATCCACCAGAACTTTGGGTGTGAGAGGGTTCCCACTGAAACACAGTGCATGAGTCCACTTTTGATCTTGCGATTTTGTTCTTTAAATCTTGAAGCGGTCTTCAAAGATATTCAAGGAGATTTTGAAGCATGTCTTTCAACTATAAAGAAACCAGATATGGGCAATTGGCCACTATTAAAAAAAACATTCTTATTTAATAGAGAATGAGATGACTCACATTGAAAATGTAAGTATGGGTGCACATCTAAATAACAACAAGTTCCCAAAGTGTCTAAGGATGGTTTCTACATGGACATGTATCTTGCTTAGTTGTACACTCGGCAACTGTGCATATCTTGACACATGTTCCCTTTGAAGAAACTGGAAAGCAGTGACAACCAGAATTTCTTGTTTGGGTGCCTTTCTCATTCCAAATGTTTGCCTCTTTGCTTGACATCACCAATGCTAGTGGCCTTGGCCTAATTGGCACATTTTCAAAAGGGATGCGATAGCCTTTCTTCTTGTTTATTTGGAAAGCTGTTTGCTCATCGACTTGACTAGATTTTAGGGGAAAGAGGATGTCCCCTCTTCAAAAGATGTTGGCCCGAAATGACAACTGAAGCCTTCTTCAACATTGTTTTAACTCTGTAGTGGCAAGTGTCACACACTGCACGAGGAAGGCCATCATCTGCCCGAATATTTTGATTATACACTTTTTCAAATTTTTTCAGAAACTTGCCATCAAGATTTCTCTTTCTCTTTACTATTACTCATTGTGAACTCAAAAGAGTGCAAAGTGTGATATAGCGTTCCATGAGTTTGTATTTTGACATGCAAAGAAAGCCGTGCTGCAAGCGTACGTGAAGCTGCTGATTTGATGCTTGACAATACCTGCCTGGCCTGTGCAACGAAAGATTACTCAAGATTGGAAAAGTTTCAGTCACAGCAAGTGATGTAAGAAATTTTTTATAGGGAAAAAAAGTCCCATTTCGTCCAAGAAAGTGAAATTCCGAAACGCGAAAAAAATTATCAACATCAGTGAGTCTACAAAATTTCACAATCTTTTAAATATGTCAATGTTACGATACCTGCGAAAGGTCCAGCATATCTCCGGCGAGTTTCTTTGGGACATGCCTAACGATCTCCCCCACATTTTCTGCTGTGATTGGAACTTTTCTCCTAGAGTAAACCCTCGGCGAACAATGCAGACAAATATGGCGAGCAACTGGCCTGATATGTCTTCGTGTAAGAAAATACGAAACAACTCCTAGTCTTGCTGCTCTGTGATTGGGCAGAAAAAAACAAAGGCTTTCTGGCACTAATCAGAAGCCAGAACTACTCTGACTGTTTGGAACTCGTCTGGTAAAACCTTGGCCCCAGTGGCGCTTCCTCTCCTTCTTCACTTTTCTTCACCCTAATTTTTTCTCACCTGTTTAGCCTTTTCCCCGCCCCCACTAACTGTTCCTGGGTCTCCAAGGATGGATTTAGCAAGGCCACCAAAAAACAAAGTACCATTTTCTTTCCAACAATCAAAAAGTTACGGCAACGTTCCAGTAAGCAGCAAATCGCGCATTGTGCCATGGCTCTTGTTGAAGATATCTAGCCAGTCTTGGATATTTCGTGGGGCTATCTCATCCCAAGTAATCTTAATGTCTGCCGGTTTTGACTCTAAATCAGCGATGGATTGAATCTCTGCGAAAGAACTCATTTTGAAAAGTAAAAACATTGCAAAACAATTCAAAAAAGGCTAAGGACTGAGTGCATTTATGAACAGCTTCAAACAGCTTAAAATCAGTGCGAAAGGCAGCACAATTACATTAACATAAAAGGAAATAATGTAGTTAATCACTTAGCTAATCAGTTTATTATTAGTCTCATCCCAGGGTTCTTGGAGTGTTGAAAGTAAGGAGTAGACACTGGGCTCGGGAGTTTTTTCGTCCAACGTGAGACTTAAAATGGTTAAAATTCTGCCGCAGAGCAGACAGGAAGGTTGCAATTGAAGCTATTAAAGTGAAGGCGGGGAAGCCAAACAACTTGAGGATTTGTAGTGCATATTTTGTACTGGAATCATACAAAAGAACATTGAATGGAAGGTGTAAAATTCTCGAGTCAGCTCTACCAACAATTTTCAAACCAGTCAAGGAAAGAAGTCCAAGAGATGTTCGCTACATATCAGTGAGAAAGAAACCCCGGCTGAATGATGATGCGAAAACATCTGAGCCGAGCCTTCGTGTGGACATCAATAAAGAGTATTCTCCTGTGAAAGAGGTTGAATTAGTTGTAGCTTGGAGTGGTGCCAATGTCCAGGACATTCAGTATGATCATTCATACCGTTTAGTTGCAGAAAATGATAAAACTGATCAAGATCTGATAGAGATCTTAAGGATACTAAACCTAAAAAAAGGAAATTCAGTCAGCTGTCAAACTGACATTACCATGTGTCGCATTGAAGAGCTTGAAGATCAGCTAAAAAGGCTCAAATCAGACAAATCAAGATTGAACAAAGAGCTCTTCTTGGAGGATGTCATGAAAAATAATGATTCTGTCAAGTTTTATACTGGGATATGAACATTAGGGTGCCTTAATATGCTGGTGAATTTGACTACACCAGAGGCTGATAAGCTTAAATATTGGGATAAAAACAAAGATGAAAAATTGAAATACTAAACTTCACCTGTTACTAAATGTGACGAAACCGCGCCACAAAGGTGGGCTCTCTCTAACAAAAAAAACTAAGCATAAACGAACCCGAGAAAACACGCAACAACTACCTAAGTCTACAAGCATTTATTATAACAATTACACTAAAATAACATTATACTTTAAATAGGGTAACTAACAATAATACAATAAGCTAAATAATTAACCTTAATTTATTTACAAGAACATAATAAACAATCTAAATACTTCAATACACTTAATCTTCTTCTACACACAGAAAAACCTCTCGACACATATCACCCCAAAAAACCCTAAATATGCAAACGCAAGGTGTTACAATCAAGGAAAGGAAAAGAAAACTATTGGTTAAGGACTAATTACAAAAGTATTGAACAGAACTGGTTACGTAATGAAAGAATACAAATCACACAATCGAGTGTTACGGAATAAATATGATTCTAACCAGGCTGTTCCTATGGGATGTAATTAAGCATTCCATGACACTAAACCTGGGCCAAAAAGAAGTGTTAGTGTCCTTGAGGAACTTCTGGTATGTCTTGTAAGGCTGAGGCTTGGTCTGATGGGGAGACAACTTGGTGATATATATTCTGTCTCCAAGGCTCAGGTCAGGCGTTTTTCTACCACTTGCATGGTTTGCTTCCTTGCAACTCTGTTCAAGGATACCCTAGTAGTTTGGCCTAGTAAAGAAGTGGTTAAGAAAAATCTTCCTCACTCCTTCAAGAAGTATCTAAACACAGATAATTATTGACTGCACTGAGGTGTTCATAGAGAAGCCAACCTCACCATATGCTGAGAGAGCAACTTGGAGTGAGTTTAAAGAACATAACACTATCAAAGCCTTAGTTGGAATACCCCCTCTGGATACGTCAGTTTTCTACCTAAATTTTAGACTGGGAGCACCAGTGATAGCGAAATTGCTCAAGAAAGTCAGTTAGTGATCTGCTCTAGGAAGGGGACTCTGTAATGGCTGACTGAGGTTTCAATATGCAGCACATGTTAACAAAGAAGAAGGTCTATCTTAACATACCTCCCTTTTTCAAAAAAGGTAAGATTTCCTTTTGCAATCAATCAATAAATAAATTAAGATTTTCTTTTGCATCCCTTTTACTTATGTGAGTGCACAAAGAAATTCACAGTTTATGAACAAATACGTATTCTCTAGGATTTCACTCAAATAAACAAAATTAATGAACTCAATTGCATAACAGTGTGGCCCTGGCAGCGGAATGATCAATACTGTTTAACACACAGAAAAGCTACCTGTGTCTAGTGACAATAGATAAATAAATAAAATAAAGGTAAATGTTAAATTCCTGGACAATATACTTTAAATTTTTCAGGAAAACAACTTTCATGTGAACAAGAAAGTCCACGAGCCAGATTGCAAGAGTACGTATTCATGTTGAGAGGGCCATAGAGAGATTAGAAGACTTCAAGGTCTTCCAGGGAAATCTGCCTCCTACCTTGACAAAACTGGCTAATAAGATGTTGATTGTTTGTGGAGGACTTTGTAACTTGCGTAAGCCCTTGGCAAGATAAATATCATTGTACACGGTATTCACACTGCTATTACTTAGTTGAAATTCTTATGATTTCAATATCATTCATAAAACATACGTAGTGTAAACCAGACTGGTTGTTAAAGTGACTATGTCATCCGGATTTCACCACTGTTTTGTTAAAGCTGTGCTAACATTTGACCATTGCTTCTTCACTGTGTCTTTCTGGATTGTTCAGAGAATGGCCTGTCAGAGTCCAACGCCCAAGCATTTTCCACTGAAACGTTTGGAATTGAAACAAAAAAAAAAACATTGAAAAAGTGTTAAGTGGGAAAATCTGTAGCTTGACCTTCTGTTGCAATTTGGATTTGTGGAGAAAAAGGAAAAACTGCTTCCAATGATCTTCAGTATTTTTCTTGTTTTCATGCCTCACTAAATAAGGATATAGTAATAATAGGATTAGGGACTAAAATTAATGAAGATGGTGATCATATTATAAACAATCATAAACTTTCATAGAGTTACTTAACCCATTGACTCCCAGAGCTTTTTGCCAAAAACGCATTTTTTGGACATTTTGGAGATTTTCAGGCTAGATATGGGCCAAATTAGCTCCAATCTACTCAAAAATGCATTTGGAACATGACAGCATGCTTTTCTTTCCACTAGCATTGCGTTTTATGACATGTTTGCTCGGGCATGCACAGAAATCAAAATTTCCAGATAGTTTTTGGACGAGAAAGTGACCTACGTCTTTAGGCTTTTCGGTTTTTTTTTAAATTTTTTTCTCGCCTCTCCTTTTTCTCCTTTTGTTATCTTTTTGCTGCAGTGATTGACCTTCTACTGGGCTTGCTTCCAGTTCAAAAAAGTCTGAGAAAGCATCATTAAGACAAGCAATTTTTACCCTGGAGTAGAAACGTGTAGTGACAGGAAATTTTGCTCCGAGTTTTTCACTCCAATTTCTGAGGATTTTCATGCATATTTCAGGCTCCATCGAGCCAATCACTCTGATCTGGGTATCATTGGAAACATCTTTTCTTCCTGCGGAAGTTTAGTATAGATGATGCCAACTTTGGTCAAAGGTGATGACGTCAGAAGTGGAACAAATGCCAAGGCTCGTCACGGGCAGTTATGGGCAGCGCGGGAGTCAATGGGTTAATTACTACTTCCCAACCTTGTTTTCCATAATGAACAAGTTTCTATTACACCTCTACAAGCCTTTGAACCTGAGATCCCTCCCAGAGAATAGATATCTTACAGATTGAAGTGAAGCTACAATCGGCGACATAATTAGTTCAGACATTGTCTTTCAATAGTACTTTTAGTGTGCCAAATAACACGACTCTTTTTACCATACAATAAACTGTGAAAAAGACCCTGCTCCCCCTTTCAATGTTGCTTGTTTGTGACTCAAGTTCACAGCACTTGCCACACAACATTGTTTGGGGGTGAGGGGGTTGAAAGGAGAAGCTAGGAGGGCAAAAAGGGATCACAGTGACGAAATAGGGGATTAAAAGTGTGAATGTGTCAATAATTTTGTTGCCAATTGTAGGTCATACAAAAATGATTTCAACTAGGTTTGTTTTTACATTCCCTTTTCTCCATATTTCATTGTCATAAAATAAAAAACAAAGGGAAATAAACACAAACTTGGGTAAAATCATTCTAACACTGATCTTTATTTTGACCTACAACATATACACTTATTTCAGTATACAACATTCATCTAAGGATTGAGACCACGGAAAATGATTCCAGAAAGAAGTTCAGGCACCATGAACTTTACAAAAAACAAGTGCACTGTTATCCATTATTCGAAGGCAAAACTGCTCAATGAATTCCATTGGGACAATCACGATACCCTTGCTTGTGTAAAGCAGCCTTCACATGGCAAACTAAAGTTGGCAAACTCAAGTTGGTGTGTGAACGGCACAAAAACAGTCGGTAAATATGTTGGCAAACTGTTGGCGACAAATAGAAGTTGTCTTTATTTTCGCCAACTTTTTTACCACCTTTTTCGTGTTAGTAGACTTGTTTGTGACATGTGAACGATTGGTAAACATGTGTTGTTGACTGTTGACCAATCAAAACACGGGCTCTATTCACGTGATTTATCTACGTGACACTTCACAAAATGGCGGACGCAATTCAAGATAAACATGAGGCCACTTTTGAATTTATTGAAGACGTTCACAATTGTCCGGCTGTGTGGGGCGTTTCATCTGTAGTCTACAAAGATACCTAAAAACAAACAAAAGAAAATGGAGGAGCTAGCGGACAAGCTGGGTTTCGTCCAAACCTTTCTTTTTCTCCACTGCTTTCTGTTTCTTTTCTTCTCTTCTTCTGTTTCACTGTTCTACGTGAGTGCCACTGCACTAAGTGGGCCATGTTGTAAATTACCGTGTGTTGTGATTTGATGCGAGTTTGAAGTGTGAAGGTACGAGTTTGCCAACTTTTTGAAGTTTGCCAACACAGGTTTGCCAACTTAAGTTTGCCGTGTGAAGGCCGCTTTAATCACCAGATCGGTGTGATGAATTCCTGTAATGGCCATTTGGCCCTGTATCTGGCAGTACCAATGAAGTGGTCCCTTCAGCTGGAAGCCTCTCGTGGTTTTTATCAACTTTTCTGGTGCATCAATTCCCGGCAGGTTTCTCTTTGAGAACAAACTTTTGCATTCTATAGCTACTAGTGTTTTGCCATGACATTTACAAAAGCGAATACGATCTGGGGAAGCATCAAGAAAGGGCCACTTTTGATTTATTACAAGCCGCAATTCAACAACTGTGAGTACCTGAAGTTTAGAACTCAGGTTTTTAAAATAGAGTTCCGATGCAGAAATCTCTTTCTTGTGACTCCACTCTAACTGTTCTGGAATATGTTCCATAGGGGAATAGTTTATAAGAAGTTAAACAGTATTTGTTTTATCAGTTGTTTCTCTCATGTAACAAACTTTATAAAAGTTGGAGGCTGTTATTCGTCCAGATCTTGAATGATCATTGAATGGACCTGCCCCACCTGTGCGCTACCAACATTTACGGATTCATTTTTTCAAGAGGTCACAGGAGAAGATATGATAAATGAAACTGAGAGTGGTAAACAAGACCAAACACAAATGCTTATTGAAGTGGCTCCCGAGTATACGCTTCAGAGAGAAGTCGACAACATTTCTGACACTAATGAGCAGCTGGTACACTTCAGAAAACACCACAACAAGGATTTTCTGATTGCACACCTTAACATCAATAGCATTCAAAACAAATTTGAAGAGCTCACGCATATCATCAAGAAATTAAATACCCATATTATATTCGTTAGCGAAACCAAGATCGACGCAAGTTACCCCAATGCCCAGTTCACCATCCCGGGCTTTTCACTTTACCGTAATGATCGAAAGAAAGGCGGCGGCGGAATTTTGGCGTTAGTATCTACATCATTGATCAAGTCGCGGCTCAAACTCGATAAAAACTACAAGACATTGGAAATTTTTGCTTTCGAAATTAAAACGAAGCGGGGTAATATGGTAATCATCGGCATTTATCGTCCCCCGAGAGCTCTCTGCGGTGCATATCAAACACAGCTCGAAAATGAACTTAGTCATATCTGTAACTGGGCTAGTCTCAAGAGTAACTTTGTTGTTATCACTGGCGACCTGAACTTGGATAGAATGCGCCTGGACAAACCCGAAGGTAAACTACTCCGCGATCTGGAAGTTGAACAAGGTTTTGAATGTCTAATCACCAACCCGACAAGAATAGAAAAGCGTGGATTGATTATAACAGAGAGTTTAATTGATGTTGTGCTTACAAACAGATCTGAAGTTTTTCAACGGTCCGGCAACTATCATCCCTGCCTTAGTGATCACCAGCTTGTTTATGGAGTTCTGAAGCACAAAATAAATCATAATAAACCGAAGGTCATCACTTTTAGGAGTTACAAGAACTTTGATCCTGAACAATACAATCAACTTTTGTCCTCAGCCCCCTGGTCCGTTGGGCAATTGTTTGACGACATGGACGACCAAGTTCATGTGTGGAATGTATTGATGAACGACATTTTGGATGAAGTGGCGCCTGTAAAGAAAATGCGTGTGCGTGACAAAGACGTCCCTTATATGACAACTAATTGGAAAAACGCAATCAGGGCTAAACGTAAAGCCAATAACAAATACCTGAAAAATAAAACCGCTGAAAATTGGGAATTACGGCGCATTGCAAGGAACGAGGCAACTAAACAAAGAAGAATAGCAATTAAATCTTTCTGGGGTAAAAAGTCAGAGGATCTTAAGAACAATCCCAAGGCGTTTTTCAATACTTTTAAGCCTTTCTTAGGCTCCAAGGGCTGTGCAGAAAAAAACGATATCCACTTGAACGTTAACGGTACCACGATCACTGATCAACAACAAGTGGCTGAGGAACTGGTGGAGTATTTCGCTACCGTTGCAGATGGTATTGGAGGCCAAGCGGCTGATCTAAGATTTATTGACGACTTTACGAACCACTCTTCTGTTCAAAGGATACAACAAGAACACAGGAGTTCTGAAGGAGCTCTAGAAATCAAACCAGTCACGCAGAAAGAAGTCCTTCGGGTCCTCGAATCACTTGACGTGAACAAAGCCACTGGTAACGATGGTATCCCAACGAAGGTCTTAAAATCTGGCGCTGAGGAGTTATCAAGTTCTTTGACTACTCTGTTCAACTCCTGTATAAACAAAAGTGTATGGCCTACTGAGTGGAAGAGTGGAGATTGGGTTCCAATACATAAAAAGGATGACAAAATGGTGAGAGAAAATTACAGGCCAATCACACTGTTACCATGCGCAAGTAAAGTCCTAGAGAAACTAGTGGGGGTGCAAGTGAACTTCTGCTTCCATGATCGTATATATCTGCATTCTTCCGCCTATCGTAAAGCGCATAGTTGCGAAACAACACTGATCAATTTAGTAGAAAACTGGAGACTTGCTAGGGATCAAGGAAAAGTAGTCAGTATATTATCAACAGACATGTCTAAGGCGTTTGATTCTCTCCACCCACCGCTACTATTGAGCAAGTTTCAGGCATACGGTTTTCGAGAGAATACCGTACAACTGCTAAATAGCTACCTCACAGACCGGAAATATCGAGTTAAGATCGGTCGTCACGTCAGTTCGAGTCGACTGGTAAACCGTGGCTGTCCACAAGGCTCCGCCCTTGGCCCGCCGCTATGGAACATTTTTCAAAATGATCTACCCTATGGCCTCAATGCGAAATTGTCGATGTACGCAGATGATCACCAAATTTATCATATCGGGGACGACCAGAGAGCCGTTACATCGCAACTCAAGGAGAGTGCTAATTTTGCTACAAATTGGTACGGCTCAAATCTCTTAGCCGGGAATATCAAGAAGTACCAAGCCATGAACATCGGCTTTAGTCAGAGCAATGGTAACATCCATGTAAACGGAGAGGAAATCAAGACCACGGATAATCTTCAGCTTTTAGGCGTGACACTAGACTCCGATCTTAGTTTCTCCGACCACATAAATCTTAGCTGTAAAAAAGCTAGTCAAAGAATAGGCGTTTTAATGAGATTAAGAAACCTAATTCCTACGCAGTCAAAACTAACATTGTTCAAATGCGCCATTTTACCCTACGTTACCTACTGTCACTTAGTATGGCACTTTTGTAAAGCTAGCGATACTAGAAAACTGGAGAGAATACAAGAAAGAGGCCTCAGAGCAGTTTTTAAGGACAACAGCTCAAGCTATAATCAACTGCTCGCGAGGGCCGGTCTGGCCACATTACTTAATAGACGACTTCAAGACCTCTCTACTTTGATGTATAAAGTTAAACATAAGTTATGCCCCTATTATCTCTGTGATTTTTTCAGCAATAACCCTAGTACGTATAACTTAAGACAATCTGACTTTACAATGCCAAGGTTTAACTCGGTGAAATATGGTAAGCACTCGATCAGATATCTTGGACCCAAATTGTGGTCAAAATTACCAAAGAGCATGAGAGAGGCCACATCTCTCAGCACTTTTAAGACGAACATCAGAAATCTCAACAACCTTGATGCATTACTAGATGATGGCTGTAGAGGCTGTCCCCTCTGCTCCTCCTAAAGAACTTTTTTTAAGTGTGTATTATTGTATTATAAAATCCACTGTACATAGTCCCATAACATCTTTTAACTTGGATTTAAATTTTACTATTGTAAATAGCTATAGGTTTTTTTTTTTTTTTAGTATTTTCTTCTAATTTAACTCGTTTTTGTTATGTCCCCGTATTAGTAGGGGAGTTTTTCCCCAGCTAGGTGGTTGATGACATTCTTAATAAAGTTTCTATCTATCTATCTATCAAACCAGAACTGACCATTTGCCTGTTGGACAGTTTATGCACAAATGATATTGCACTGCTTCTCATCAATAGACAAAGAGTCCATAAATGTCTGCACTCTCTCATCAGAGCAAAGATATCTGCATACTCTGTTAGGGTGTACAAGGTTACATTTTCTACAGATTCATACCTTTCAACATTGTTATTATCAGCTATATGTTTTAAGCTACTAGAGACTCTGGCAAAGCTTGGGGATACACTTCCTGAAGTCCTTCATGTCCTTCATTGCACTAGCATCAAAAGATAAATGCCCGGGTTCAAAATTAACTGGCTTTACGGGGTCCTTCTCAGTTTTTCCAAACTCAGTTTTTACAGTTTTCAAAACTTGGAAAGGAATAGCAAACTTGTTGTTTCCACAACGGTAGTAACTGCAGAATACAAGAGATTAAGTTGTCTTAGTAGCTGGCTACACGGTACGCAGTGAGTGACATATACAAGAGAGGAAGTTGTCTTAGTAGCTGGCTACGCTGTACGCGGTACGCAGTGAGCACTGAGGTGCAGGATTGCAGAATACCAAAATATCAAATTAACTGAGATTTTGAGATTTTGATATTATCGTGATAACTATATCAAAATATCAAATTAACTGTGACATTTTGAGATTTTGAGACGTTCATATTATCATAATAATATTTTGAAATTATCAAATGATTTTGATATATCAAAATATCAAATTAACTGTATCAAATGATATTTTGATATTATAACTGAGATTTTGAGACGTTGATATTATCATGATGTTATTTTGATATTATCAGATAATTGTTGATAAATCTTTTGTATGCCATCTCACGGTGATATTTTGATATATCAAAATATCAAACTAACTGTGAGATTCCAAGATTTTGCGATGTTGATATTATCATGATACTATTTTGATATTATCAAATGATTGTTGATATATCTTGTATGCCATCTCACGGTAATATTTTGATATAATGATGATATTTTGATATATCAAATATCAAATTAACTGTAAGATTTTGAGAATTTGAGACATTGATATTATCATGATACTATTTTGATATTATCAAATGATTGTTGATGTATCTTTTGTATGCCAACTCACGGTAATATTTTGATATTATCATGATATTTTGATATATCAGAATATCAAATTAACTGTGAGATTTTGAGAATTTCAGACATTGATATTATTATGATATTATTTTGATATTATCAAATGATTGTTGCTGTATCTTTGGTTTGCCATCTCACAGTGATTTTGATATTATCATGATATTTGATATAAAAACCATAATTATCACAAATGTGTGCTGCCTCGTTCTTTAAGGGCTTGATGTATGATCCTCGTTCTTTAAGCGTGGGAAGCATAACTCACGTTCTTTAAGCCTGTGATATTTTTGACATTATCATGATATTTGATAAAAACCATAATCATCACAAATGTGTGCTGCCCATTCTTTAAGTGCCTGGTGTATGATCTTCCTTCTTTAAGCGTGTGGAGCATAACTCATGTTCTTTAAGCGTGTGGCGCTAGAAATGCGATCACAAATGTGTGTAAAATCCTCATTCTTGAAGATTGTCGCGCTAGAAATGTGATTACAAACGTGTGTTTAATTGTAAAATTAAACAAAACTTACCTAAGTTGAAGTTTGATTGAGATTCTACGAAGTCATTGGTCTGGAGCTAGGGAGTCAGGTGAGATATGCGTGCGAAACCAGAGCGGTCACACTTTAAAGGCGAATGATCAGGACTGTTGTAAATCAGTAGGGTGGGTAGCCCAGATGGGAGGGCACCTGACTCCCTAGCTCCAGACCAATGACTTCATAGAATCTCAATCAAACTTCAACTTAGGTAAGTTTCGTTTAATTTTACAATTCTACTTCGTCATTGGTCAATGTCGCTAAGGAGTCACGTGAGACTTTAAAGCGTCATGATCATGAGCAAAACCATGAACATCAATCTATTTAATGCAATATAGATGACAACAGGGTGCTGTAACAAGGTAATCAAAATGTCATGTCTCTTCAAGTAACCTTACAGTAACAGTAACAATATGGTAAACAATTCTGGTTGAAACAGCTGTGTAAAAAGCATTTAACGGTGACTATGCAGCAGTTCATGTCCGAAGTTTGCGGCAGTGTCTTCGATAGGCTTATCATAAAACCGAGCAAAGGTGCTCACACTACTCCAACCTGCCGCAGACAAGATAGTGTCAATAGGGACCTGTTTCCCTTTTGCAGCTGATGTGGCGGCTGCTCTTGTGCTATGTGCTTTATATACACTAGTGTCAATTCCTGCTTTGGCCATGACATTCTTGATCCAGCGAGCGATAGTGTCAGTTGACACAGGCTTGTGAGGCTTCTGATAGCCAATCAGCAACTGGTCAGTTTCTCCTCGTAAGTGAGATGTTCTATCGATATAGGCGTGCAAATGTTGTACAACACACAGGTTCCGGTCAGCCTCGTATGCCAAAAACTCAATTCGACCTAGGTGCTTGCCCGGCCGAGTGGTCTTCAGTGGTGTTTCAATGGTAAATACACATGTGTTTGCAGTTAAATTCAATGAGGTCAGATTAAGCGCCTTCAGCGTCTGTACTCTCTGGCCAGACAAGAGGGCAAGCAACATGGTAAGCTTCCAGGACAGATCTCTCAGACTTAAATCCACTCCAAGAGTCCAGGTGGCAAGTACCTTTAGGACAGAGTTGACATCCCATATTTCTTTGTATCGTGGGAGGGAAGGCCTACTTTCGAAAACGCCTTTCACAAACCTGGTAACGAGCGGATGGCTGCCAAAATGAACACTCCCAGGAAGCACAATAATAGAGGACAGGGCACTATGTGCAGTGTTAATACAGCTGTATCCCACACCAGTAGCAAAGAGGTCTCCAAGGAAATTTATGCCATCCTGTAAAGTGGCCTGAAGGGGATTAATTTTCTGTCGACAGCAGAATGATTCCCACTTCTTGTAGTAAGTTTGGTACTGGGTTGTGGTGCCCGGTCTCCAGGACTGCATAATGATTCTGGAAGCTGCTGTCGAAATTCCTTGGCTTTCAAGGGATCTCCAGACAAGTGGCACATCAGCAGCTCCAGTTTTGGATACAGAGGGTAAATCTTTTCGGGACTGCTCGGAAGAAACAGCAGTTTCTTTCTTTTGGGTAGTAGTACTGGATTGTCGATCAGCATTCTCATCAAGACAGGCCACCACGTTTGGGTTGGCCATTTTGGCACAATGATGATTCCTTGAACTTTCTCCTGTTGGAACTTCTGCAATACTCTGGAGATAAGAGAAAATGGAGGGAACATGTAAGGCACATATTGCTTCCATGACAAATGAAATGCATCAATTGCCACAGCCCCTGGGTCAGGATGCCAGGATACATAGGGCTGAAGCTGGTGGTTTATTCTGGAAGCAAATAAGTCAATGTTGGGCTCAACCTTTGCTGCATTGATGCAGTCCCTGAAAATAGTTCTGTCTAGTGTTCACTCAAGTTGCGAGTGAGACCGTCTAGATTGTCTATCAGCTTCCACATTCTCTACACCAGGGATATGGACAGCTGTCAGCCAAATATTTCTTTGGGCACACCATAACCAAATTTCTTTGGCTAGGTCATTTCTGTTTTCAGAGCTACTAGTACCCATATGGTTAATATCAGACAGGGCAGTCATATTATCCACCATGACCTTCACATGCTGCCCATTAATGATAGGTGAAAAAGATTTAAGAGCCAAGTATATGGCTAGGAGCTCTAAATAGTTTATGTGGTTTCTGGCTTCCTCTGCAGTCCAATGTCCACCTGTACTGGTATCGTTTAGGGCACAGCCCCAGCCAGTGGATGAGGCATCAGTTGACATGACAACAGTAGGCTCACCATGACTAATGACATTGTAACTGGCTTCAAGGTGTGTGTTCCACCACAATAATTCTGTACCAGCTTTGTCTGATACTACCATACAAGCATCATAATCACCCTTGCTATGTCTTAAAGCAAGAGTTTTCTCCCTCTCTAACTGACGGAAATAGAGCGGGCCATACATGACACCTGGGAAACTAGATACCATATACCCAAGGGCCCTTGAAACCTCCCGTATAGTGGTTTCTTTGGCCTTGATAAGCTTGGTACAAATTGATTTGAACTTGTCGACTTTTTCATTGGTCAAATAAATTTTCATCTGGGCTGAGTCCAAGACAAACCCCAAAAATAATAAGTTTTGTGAAGGGATAAAAACTGACTTTTGAGGGTGAATAATTAAACCCAATGAGAGGAACATTTTCACAGTGTCTAGAACATTAGCTAGGCATTCCTCATAACTTCCACCTTGTAGGTATGAGTCATCAATATACGGTGAGTTTATATGCCCAAGTTGTCTCAAAACAGAGTAGGCTGGCTTCATTAGTTTAGTAAACTTCCTTGGGCAGAAAGCTAAACCATTAGGAAAACGGGTAAACTGATACAATTTGCCACCCCATTCAAACTTAAGGTACTTCTGGTCTGAAACCGCAATAGGTACGCAGTAATATGCGTCCTTGAGGTCAACAGAGGCCATATAGCAGTTAGGGGTAATAAGACTTATTACACTTTGAAGGGTATCCATTTTAAAGTGGTTGTATTGCACATGCTTATTCAGGTTTTTAAGGTTCAGGATCATTCGGTGAGAGCCATCTTTTTTGGGTCGCACAAAAACAGAAGAGATAAACTCCTCTGGTTCATGACTGGTTTCAACAACAACTGCCTTCTGAAGCAAGCTTGCAACCTCTTTGGAAATAATAGCATTTTCTTCTACACTAAAAGATTTCACTGCAGGGGGGCGTGTTTGGCAAGGCTTAGTGTCAAATTCAATGTATTGTCCTGACACCATTTGAAGAATCTCAGTGTCTGAGGTGATTCTTTGCCAACAATGGACAAATTGTGCCAGCCTACTGCTTTTGAAGCAACTTGTTTGGGCAACAAGGTAAGCTATGAGTGTAGGAACAAAGCCTTCAAATTGGGTTACCTGTAACATGTGGAGCTTGGACATAATGTCATCGGCAGTATTTATTTCTTGCTGGTTTCCTCCTTTTTCTTCCAGGTTTTCTGGGGCTTCCACCTGGACTGGAAATGGCCCTTGCCTAAAAAAGGCTGGTCCTGTTTCTGGCGATAAGGAGGTTTGGTGAAAGATTTATTAGTGCTATTGTGCACTGCCGTGTGACTAATTCGGTTTGAGGCTCGAATTGCAGTAAGCTGCGACTGAAGCTCGTCGCCAAATAACAAGTTGGTAACCGGCGTTTGCGAAGAACACAGCGAACCATATTCCTTGTTAAGGTTGGGTTTGATAGCTTCCCGTCTACGAAGCGAGAGCTCGTAATTGGTGTGACCCAACAGGGCAATGGCATCAATTTGTGCTGTGACTAAGGCGCCCGTGTCGAGCTTGCCACTTTGCGTGCCCTGGCCTCGAAAATCCATGAGCTTCTGTGTTGATTGAGCAATAATGGCTCCAACCTTCACTATCATGTTCTGAATAGCGGACAATCTGAGGTCCTGCTTTTTCCCATGATGGGTTAATTTTCCTCAAATCTCTGGGTTCACTTTGGGGGCAACAAGCTTCTCACAGTTTTCAGGGCGAGTGTATTTCTCGACCGTCTCTTTGACCTTGTTCTCACTCAGTTTCGAAGCCCATCTCTTATTGATAATATCTGCAAGTTGCTTGGATGTTGGGCTGCTCACCTTGTCATCTTTTGAGAAGTCAAGGGCCAATTTCTTTAAAGGATCGTCTTCGCCTTCATTGTTGCAGGAGTCCTGCGTTTTGGCGGACGACGTTTTGGCGCCTTCGGAGTCGTTCTCAGCGCTGGTTTCAAGAAGCTTTTGAACGTCCGAATCATCGCTTTCACCACCAGTTTCAACAGCATCACCGGCATTAACTCTAGGTTTCTTTGTTTCCCCATTTAAAGGGTCTAAAGTCCCAGAGCGAGCGTCTCGCTTCGCTGGGCGCTGCTTCGACAAAGCAGCGAAAGCTTCGCCCATGGTGGACAATGAACCCGCCATGTGATCCATGTTTCGGTCCAAATTAGTGAGTACTCTCAATAGCGAGTCGCTATTGTCGAGTGCAGGATCCTCTAGAAGGTCGTCTTCGACTTCCTCAGTGGGATTTTCCTTCGGTATTTCGTCGGGATCTTCTGGATGGTTTGTTTTCGCCATGATAAATATTTCTATGTGCAACTACTCTAAAGTTCGCTTGCAAGTGACCGCTCTGGTTTCGTGCGCATATCTCACGTGACTCCTTAGCGACATTGACCAATGACGAAGTAGAATCCTAATTTTTTAAGCGTGTAGTGCGAGCGATCACAAATACATCTCTAATGTGTGGTACAAAAAGGCAATTACAAATGTAGGTGTACTTTAGTCTTTCTGTGTTGAGCTCAAGAACAGTGGACACGCGTGAGTATACCTCCCTCTTTAATCTTGCAGCGTGCAAAAAACAATAACATGTGTATTAACAATGCCCTTTAATTTTCACTTCGTCCGGCGAAAAACACCTAAAAATAAGGTGTCAAATAATTGCGTAAAGAGAACTGCAGAAAATGTCACTGTTTACAACAACTTCTTTTGCGTTAACTCCACCTCAAAGTCAATTATTATAACATTTTTGACAAGCCAGAACAAGATGTTGAGTAATATTTTGTGTAAGGTCAGAATACTTTTTGGATCGCTTACACCCCTGTTTGCAAGATTCAGTTGTCCTCACAATAAGTTTGCCAAATTAGAAAGACAGAAAAGTAAATCACAAATTAAATGAGGGCAGTTCAGCATCATTTATTTGGGCAGAAAGTTCTACATCATGGTCTTGTTGTTGCTCGAAAACCTTATCCCCCAAAAATTATATTTGCCCTTATATAGCAAAGACTGTGATACATCACTTTGCTTTCTCCGCAAGCGAGTTCTAACTCTTTGCTCTTGTACACCATACTTTACATGCAAATAAAACGTCGTTGGATTGACAGAAATTCCTTCCTTGAAATCTTTATAAACGAAGCGTTTATTAAGCTGAAGCTGTTTTTCAAGGTGGCTTCTAACACACTGTCAACTGACAGTACTAATCCATTATCCATGTGTGTGGCCGATCAATACCACGACTTTACTTTTGATCCTTATGCAACAATTGTTTCCTTTTAGCGTCTCAAGACGATCATGCATTAATAAACCGTTTCATAAATGACAGAACTAGACACTGGCAGCCCCAAGGGAATTTAACATGCATTAATATTGGTTTGCAACAATTAAACCTTTGTAATCTCTGGTTAAGCAAGATGAACTGATTTATAATCAGTGTGTTTTAAAATGTTACCTTTTTTACAAGGGATTCATGATATTTGTGATAACATGAGAATTAGTTTACTAATTACCAGATCAACGATAGCGCGCATAAACAGAGAACAGAACTAAACCAACACAATGTCTTTCAGCATTTAGCTCAAGACAAGTGATAACGCATGAATATACCTCCCTCTTTAATAGTGCAGTGTGCAAAAAGCAACATGTCTGTTAACAATGTCCTTTTATTTTCACTTTGCACGCATATTAACACTTCACAATTACTACTCCAATGATTTCAACAACGCTACTACAGAAAATTTTCCTCTTTACAACAACTTCTGTCGTTTTACCTCTGCCTCCAAGTCAGTATTGAAACATTGGTTGACAAAACAAAACAACACGTTCCTTTTAAACTGAGTCATCTTTCGAGTAAGGTCAAAGTAATGATTTAATCTCTTAAATCCCTGTTCGCAAGATTCAGTATTCACACCCCTGATGTCATCAAACTTCGGCAGATGCGGGTGATAAAGACAATTCGGATTTTCAGGTGGCATACAAACATCCTCAGTGTGTTTGTAGACATGAAAAATGTCTACTAGAAATTGGACATTATCTATTAACAACTTTGCTCCTGCACTACCATTTTGAGCTTGATTTTGCAAAAAAGGCATCAAGCCACAAGCCCTATTGTACCCTAGGTACCTGAGTCTCTTGAAATGTTCCAAATTGCTACAAAATGTTCTAAGGATAAAAAGAAATACCTGGGTGTAAGATTCGCTTGTAAACATTTCGGTCATATTTACAACAATGCCGCAACACCTTATAAGAGCAAACATGCAAGCGGTTGTTTGGTAGAATAGCAAAATGTTTACTTTCTTTTTACCTCCCTTAGCACTCTGCTGTGTCAAACGTTCATCTTCAGATAACAGACCTGCCTCTGCCCTCGCTGTATTAAATTCCGCCTGAACAGTAACTTTTTCTGCTGTTTCTGCAGTCAGCGACAGGTGATGTTTACAGAATTTTGATGGCTTTTGGCTCTTTCCCTGGGAAGTGGCGAATTCAGGCAGCATTTATATATTTGCAGCAAATCTTTCCTTATTTTCACCTTTTCCATTGGAAGTGCGCACTTTGATCTCTTTAAGTATTTGTTCCCATCAACTGTGACAAATCCTTCAGAGCAGCCCAGTGTCTTGCACTTGTGTGTTACCCACTTATTGTCCAATGCACAAATACATACATCATTTATTTGTTTACGCAGGTCGGTATATAGGCAGCATAAGCTGATGTGGACCTGTGGTTAATTAGGAGTTACAAAATAAATGAAAAAAGAAACCGAATAAACCTAATAATTACAAAAACGTGTAAAATTCTAAGATATGATTACAAGTTAAATTAGAATTCCTAAAAATATTTATAATTTGATAAATCTTTAGTGTAAATTATTGCTGATTGGTTGAAAGAGATTTTGTCAATAACTGTAGAAAGACAACGAAGTTTGTTTTTAAATCCATGGTGGTCTTCTATGGATTTAACTGATTGCGGTAAAGAATTCAAAGCCATTGGAGATCTATGTTTGAACGACAGTTTTCCAACATTAGAGTTTGGTCTGTCCAGAGTAAGTTTAAAGTTGTCACTCATATTGCGTAAGTTAGGACTTTTCTTAATGATTGTTGCAACTTGTTCGGGGCAAAACCCGTAGTAAGCTTTATGTGTCAGACAGAGGCGCGTCTTCTTGTAGAAATAACTTAATGATTTTCAAGAGGGTGGTATCTGTTGTTTGAAGATGAGTTTGGCCGCACTAAGATGAATTTTCTCTAGACCGTCTTGTTTCGCTTCACTGCAATTTCCCCATACACTTATTCCATAGGTCACACTCGGAAGAATACCCTTAATGTAAATTGGTTCTAATATTTGGGAGGAAGGCTTTTAAACCTACGTAATAGCTTCAACTTCTTAGTCATAGATGTTGTAAATGTCTTCCCAAACTACTCTGCATAACTATTCGGTGTTCAAATGTCTGCCACAGTACGAATATTCACACTCCAAGTCAGTCTCGGCCAGTTTGCCCTTGCTGTGATAATAGTTTACTACTATCCAAAGAAACCAAGCATCATTCACTCATTGTTCATTTAACTCCCACTCTTCATCATTTTTACGTGCAAACTCTTGTAATTCACTCAACTGTTCACTGTCTTTTGTCTTAAAGTTTAGGTCGTGAACTTTAGCATGCAATTGAAAAGTGGCTCCGGATACCCAGATATTATTGCTCATATCTTCTAAAAGCTGCGTTGCAAACACCGTCTTTGAAGACACCTGGAAATACGGGTTCCCTGCATGATTCACGTGTTCAAAAATTTTGGAACCTTCTCTACTTATTTTGTAGCTAGGAAAGTATTTCACTTTGCATTTCTCACACTTACCATGAAAAAGTGCTCCAACATAAGTGTGTCCCATTGTGTACACTAAGGAAAACGATGGCCGATTGTCCATCTTTATATTCTTGCCGCAGCATTGCATTTTCTTAGGAAGTAGAATAACTGGCTTGAATGCACTTCTACCGCTCTTTTTGAACAGCTGAGAATTCAAATCCCGTTGTAATAGGATACGAGGCCTGTAACACTTTAAAGACTGTCCTACAGTTTGATTTGTCCGTTAAGTGCAGGTGGTTTCCATCCTTCCAGTCACAACCACTAAGACACACTGATGGTGTTGCCGTATTAATTTCTCTTGTTTGGCTACGCACAAACTCAGCCACTAGTTCAAATCTGTTGGGTGTTCCCTCAGGAAAATGTCCGACTCCAAACAGAAGAGAATTAAATTCTTCGTGATCAACAAGTGAGGGGTTCAGAACCATAGCGGGCTAAACCACTTTAATTTAATTTACAGAAAAAGCACTGTTAATTTAAGTTTTGAAAAAAAAATATTGAGAAGGTTTTTCTTGTGAAAACATGTTTATTCTTTATAGGAATATCATTTACATCATGATATAAGTTATCTTTACTAGTATTATAGTGTTCGTTTTAAGATTTAGTGAAAACAAATACCGTAATAACAATAGTGGACACAGTTCTGTCAAAGCCACTTCATACAGTTTCTTCAAAATATGAACAAGTGCCACCCAAATTTGTTCCCTTAGACTGTGATAGTGAATAAAGCAAGGACCTCCGGCACAATTTATTTGAATTAGACTTTTTGCTTTTCTCCAAATGGTGAGATTTGTTGGAAATTTCTGAACAGCAACTACAACAAGAATAAAAAAAATTAAATGAGCCAGAACAAGGTTCTTTGCACTAATACCTAGAGCTCAACAGAAAGAAAAAATGATTATAATAATGTCGTAACCTACATGTACAACCACATGACAGTCCAACATAACAGTTCAAACTGAACTCAACTAGCCTTCTTAAAAAAGCTTATATTACTATTATGCAAGCCAAAAACATGTTCACCATTCTTTAAAGAAACTGGTCAGTAACCCTATGCAAAAACAGGAGATCATTCCCAAAACTAGTATCATGAAAGTCCCTTAAAGTGGAATTCAATTCAGTAAAATTGTTCACAGAAGCAATTGGAGTCACTGCAAAAAATGTTGAATTGCTGCTTTGTTCAAACATCTTTCTGCCAGTCGCAGCTGAGATTTAAGAACATCTCTCTGTTGAGAAATATTTAAGTTTCTTTGCACTGACACACAACTGCTGCAACTGATATGACTTAAACTGAAAGCACGAGTTCATTGACAATTTCTCAAGGTTAGGGTGGCCCTGAAGACCTTGTAATGCATTGTCAAGACTGATGTTTTGACATTGATCAATGCATAACTCTTCTAACTGCAACATGTCTTTAGTAAATGAAACATCCCTGAGGCATTTCAAGAAGCTGATGTCTAACTTCCTCAAGTTAATACACTGCCCAATACCATTTGCAATATATTCCAAACTGGTCTCATTTCTCAAATCTCTCAAACAGCTGTGTATTGTTAACTCCCTGAAATGTACTGCATGTTGAATAATGGTGTTTTCAAATGACCTTTTTGTAAATCATATGTCGTGTTCAAAACTCCTCCACAATGAAGAATGGTGGCTTAACCTGTAGAAACGTTTGCTAACTTGTGCAACGGTGCACAGAGCTTGATGGAGACTTAACCTTGACAAAATCTCCAGGATGACCTCATCAGGTAAGCAATCGAGAGAACAGGTGGGTGTTAATCCTGAAAACAGAATAAAATGTCGGAAATGTTATGGGTTGTAATCGCCTAAACTCACTTATACAGATGACAGAACTCGATCGATATCACTCGCCATGTGCTCTTCTCAACACGACACATGCCATAATATTTTGAAAACAGTTCCCAACTGTGCGTGGGCTGGTGATGCCTGACCAATCTTACAACATTCGCTTAAACCAAGTCTAAAGTGATATGATTACATTTGCATAACTCGAATCTCGACACTCTCCCCTATTTGATATAAGAAGTTAGATCAAATACTTTAATAGATTTGTGTACAGTGCTCAATATTCACTTATAAGTGTTCAGTTAACAATGCTCAATGTTCGAAGTTCAGTATTCAGCTGCTTCCACGCATGCAAGGCAACAGATATTGTCAGCGGCTGCGATAGCAGCCCTCCTCTGAGGACGAAATTCCTTAGGACATGGATTCATTTGAGACACTTCTTCCCGTTCCTCCTCATCTCCTTGCTGTTGGTCACAGGAGAGCTCCATTGGGCAGAGGTGCTGGATTGCACGTTCAAGGTAAGACTTTCCGGCTCTCAGTCTAATGGCTCGTACAACACCATCTCTGCCCTTAATGAGCTTGTCCACAATGCCAATGTTCCACTTCCCCCTGTTTTGCTCAGGGCTCTGAATAAGCACCATGTCCCCCCGCTGAACGGCCATGTCCTTGGTTTTGTGCTTTAGGTTGTGTCTCTCCCTTAACGACTTGAGATACTCCCCAGTCCAACAACTCCATAGAACTTCTTTGCAACGTTGCATGTATTTTGCTCTCTTCCTCATATCGGAATCCTCTTCGTCTAGGTCTTCATCTGGAATAAGCTTGGATTGACCAAACATGGCACTAGGTGTCAAAATAGGTAACTGTACGTCATCCTCCACATAGCACAGTGGACGATTGTTGAGGGTTTCTTTCACGTCGAGCAGTACTTCGAGCTCATTCCAAAGGAGGCAAGCTCGTCCGATGCCTTTGAACAATGCCCGTTTAACAAGGCCCATGAGCCTTTGGAATTGCCCACCCCACCAGGGTGCACGACTTAGATTGAACTGCCACTTTATACCCTGGTGGGTGAGGTGGTTCTGCAGCTGCTCTGCTTTCATCACTTTACTCAACCATGTCGCTGCAGCCATGAAACTCTTTCCATTATCAGAGTAAATTTTCCTGGGCCTTCCCCTGCGTGCGATAAACCTTTTAAGACTCCTGATGAACTCCTCGGCTGTTTGGTTTGGGAGCAACTCCAGGTGGATGGATCGTGTTAGACTGCATGCAAACAAGATATAAGCCTTCCCGTCCTTCTTTCGTGAAAGCTTGTATCCGATTGGGCCTGCAAAATCCACACCCACCACTTCAAATGGGACTGATCCCACTGTTCTGTCATTTGGCAAACTCGCTGTGGGCAGGTTCGCGAAAGCGGTGAATTGAAATTTCTTGCAACAATAGCAAGCTCTGATGACCTTGGTGAGCTGCCTTAGGCGAGGCACCCAGTACTCTTGGCAGATAAACGTCATGGTGAGACCCAATCCCCCGTGATGGCTTAGAACATGTGCATCATGGACCATTTTCTCTCTCAACAGGGCACTTGGTGGTAGGTAAATTGGGTAGCTTCCTTGTATTCTGCCACGGCACTCATACAACCCCTCGCTGTTCTTCTGCAGGTTGAGTGTCAACTTGTCCTCGTTGAACTTTTCCATCACACTGTAGCTTCTTTGGGCTCTCTTTATCCACCACTGTACTTGCTTGTCTGTCTCAGCTATTGTTAGAGGACCACTGAGTCGTACCGCTTTCTTCAGTTTGCAGTTGTTTAGGAATCTTCTTATCCAGGCTGTCACTCGCACTGTTTTCCAGAAACTGTGCTTCTCTAAAACTTCATCAAGGTCGTCCTTGGTCTCCATAGCAGTGGCAAAGATCTCTTTTGTCAGTTTGGCCTCCGCTTCAGTTTCTTTGTTTGGTTCTGTAAGTAAATCATCTGGCCAACGATCAGGTTCTGTCAACCATTCTGGACCCTTTAACCACAGCTTACTCAGCTTATCTGCTTGACAGCCTCTACTTCCCACATCAGCGGGATTCTGGTCGGTACCAATGTGTCTCCGTTGAATAAAATCTTTATCACGTATCTTGCTTACTCGGTTGGCTACGAATTGCTTGTAGGCACTCCCTTGCCCTCTAATCCAATGAAGGGCCACCATACTGTCGAGCCATCCATGGACCGATCAAACTGGTTGTCCTTCTGGGCATTCTTAACGTTCTCCGCGAGGTTTGCTGCCATGTGTGCTGACACTAGTTCCAGCCGAGGAATAGTGAGCCCCTTTTTCGCCAGGCGCGATTTTGCTGCCAGTAATCCTCTGTTGATGCCTTAAGCTTGGTGAAGCACCGCATACACGGGAGCAGCTGATCCTTTCCCACTTGTGTCTCCAAATGTGTGCAGGTCGATTGCTTCAATAGTTTCTTGATGGCCTGCCAAACTGCGCAGGAATTGAAGGTGGTCTGGAAGGTTTTTCTGGAATTTGTCTCACTGTCTTCTAATACTTTCAGGTACGCTTTCGTCCCATGGGAGGTGTTGGTCACAAACTTCTCGATATAAGAACTTCCCCACGAGGGATATAGGTGATGCTAGACCAAGAGGGTCGTACACTGAAGCGAGAGACCGCAGCATCTCCCCTCTTGGTCACTTCTAGGGGTGCTTGTGGAAACGTTACTGCGATGGTGTCTTCTGTTTTGTTCCAAGGCAGTCCCAACATCTTGGACTCGCTGGGTTTAACTCCCAGTTGCTCTTTGGCATAGCTTTGTTTCTCACCGTCTGTGTTCGGTTCCGCGCTCGTTTCCAACTTAGGCTTGTTTGAATGCCATTTGTGTAGATCGAACTGGGCTTCTCCAAACACTGCAATGGCCGTTTGTTTTAGGTCACGCACCTTGTCCTTTGTTTCCCCACCGGTAATCAAATCATCTACGTACATGCTCCTGTTGATTTCCTCCACTTCTTTTGGGTACCTTTCTTTTAGGCCTTCCAGGTGTTGTTGCAGTGTCCCTCCTAACAAGAACGGTGACTGTACAAGGCCAAACAATGCACGGGTAAATCGCAATACTTCCACATTTGACACATCTCTGTTCTTGATCCAGTGAAATCTCAAGGCGTCTCAGTCTTCCATTCGAATGCGTACTTGTAGAAACGCCTGCTTGAGATCGCCACAAAGCGCTACTAGTTTGAAACGGTTTCACACTAGCACACTCCACAGTAAGTTTTGGAGTGGAGGCCTAGTCTCTAGACAATCATTCAATGAGGGACTTGTCTGACTTGCTTTAGCTGATGCGTCAAACACTATTCGCATCTTTGTGCTCTCTGCTGCTTCCCTTATCACTAACTTGTGGGGTAGATAGAACTCTCTTTCTCCCTGTGGCTCACCATTCACTCTTTCCTCAATCCCTTGTGCAAGTTGGTCTTGTACTATCCTATCATACTCATCCAGATGGCCAGGTTCTTTCTCCAGTTTCTTCACCAGATTAGCTAGACGGCAGAGACTTCCATTTCGGTTGTTAGGAAGGGGCGGGTGGCCAGCTTTCTACAAGAGGCCAGTCTCATACCAACCCTCTGGATGACGTACAAGCTGCTCTTGGAATTCACTATATACTGCCTGTTGATCGCCTGCCGGTTTATCTTCTAGGCCTAACACATCAAGGCTGCACAATTGCTCATAATATTCTGAAGAACTTCTGGTTAGGTATACAATACTCAGATTGGTCTCTGCACCTGGGGACATAATGGTCCAACCAAAGGACGTGAGCTCTGCTACTGGTTCACCTGACTTTCCTACTCTCGGCACTGTGCTTGTCTCTAGCTTCGCATATTCACTGGCGCCCAGGATCACATGAGTTGGCATCTCCTGCTTTGTATCCTCGTCATCCATAATTACACCCCTGAGATGTTGATGCTGCGAGATTACTTCTGTATATCGTGGGTTGGGAACTGTCAGCAGGACACCCTTGTCAACTTTACTCAGGGTAGCAAGCAGGCTGAAGTCTCCCTTGATGTTAGAAATTCGCACCATGTACATTTCTATCTTCTGGCTCGTTGAGGTCATCATCATTTCGATCTTCTTGTACTCCTTGTGATCAGGTTGTCTGTTAAGTCGCTCAATCAATGTAGTTGATGCATATGAGCTACTTGCACCAGTGTCCAATAGAGCTCTACACATAATTCCCTCTACTTCTACCACAACAAGTGGATACACTACTAAGCCCTCCCCTGTTGCTAACATCAGCTGGTTAGAGTTCTTGTCACAAATTGAGGTATGATGTTTGCCATTGCACATCTGGCAACAGGTCTTGCATGGACATTCAGCAGCTCAATACTTTGTTCCGGTACTCAAATACTTTCTTCTATCAGCTACCCCTTTGATCTTCTAACAATCAAGTGATTTGTGTTCTGCCAATTTACAGTAAACACAGGGCTTGGGCTTCCAATCCTCTTGTTTTTTCTGAAATGTCCAATCATCTCCCTTGTCATGCCTCCCAAAGTTCCTACCCCTGTGGCTGTCCAGGGGCACTGGGTTTCTCTCACACCACTTCCTCAAAGATTCTACCAACTGTGGAAACCCCCACTCCTGCCAATCATCATCTAACCTCACGAGGTCCGCTCTGATGCCCGGCAATTTGTCTAGAGTAAGTCTAACATACCCTCTGATTTCTTTCTCCTTTCCCATGCTTTCTAGCGTCTGGATGTTAGTTACTAGCTTCTCATAGAATTCACAAATTCTTGCTGGGTTTGTTCCTGTGATGACTGACAATCCCATTATGCTTTGAACATGAGCATTGGCCACTTCACTCAGTCTACCATATTTGGTTTTTAGGATGTTTTTTGCTCTTGTATAGCCCTCACTGGTAAAAGGGAACCCATCTATGGTGGTTCTGACCCTTTGTACAAGCAACTCTTTCAAGTATGAGAATTTGGCAACTGGGCCAATGTCTGATTTATCTATCTCTGCTTCAAACTGCCCCCAAAACCTCTGCCAGTCTAGGTAGGTTCCCTGGAATTTTGTAATCACAAGTTTTGGTAATTTAGCTTCTGGTTTACCTGCATCACTCGCCTTCTCATCAGCTATTGCCTGAAGTTTCTTCTTAATCTCCCATCTGGTTTTCTCTTCCTTCTCTTAAATCTCTCTTGTTTCTTCTTCCTTTAAACTTCGTTCTAACTCTCCTAGTCCTTTGACCGCCTCTTCGTACTCCACCAAGCTCTTTTTTATTCCTGTGCTCCATGCTCTAATGTCCTCCTCCTCGTCGCCTCGTTCAAGTTTCAGTTCCTGCACTCTGGCCTTTATTTGGTGGCACTCCTCCACTTTGCTTGCTAGAAGCTTGCTATGTCTCTGAATCGATGTTAACGATTTAGTTCCAGCTATTTTCTCTGATTCTTCGTGTCAATTTCAACACTTTCAGTTTGTTTACGATCGTTTTATCCCCTTTTTCTATGATTGTTGGCATCATTCAGGTCCTGGCAGGGTCGCCACTTTGTCGGAAATGTTTCTTCTGACAATATACTTACAAGTTGATTTCAGTCCTAAAACAAACAATGGGTTTTAATCGGCTAAACTCACTGATACAGATGACAGAACTCGATTGATCTCACTCACCATGTGCTCTTCTCAACACGGCACATCCCATAATGTTTTGAAAACAATTCCCAGTCCCAACCGTGCGTGGGGTGGTGACGCCTGACTAATCTTACAACTTTCACTTAAACCAAGTCTAAAGTGATATGATTACATTAGCATAACTCGAATCTCGACAAAAAAGTAAATGAATGGAAGAGGAAAGGACCAAACATACAGTCCATAGGTTTACGGACAGAATAACCTTTTTTGAAGATTTAAGTGACAAGCACTGACCATTATAATATCTCCCTCTAAATAGTGAACTTTGATGTTGCAGAAACATTAATAAAAATAAATTTAAATAACCCGTCAATGTGGTTGTCTGAGATTCATCGGTGTTCTCAGTAGGATTTCAAGAGGGCATCCACCCCAACTTAAGCAGATGGCTGTGACATGAGTACAAACTAAGAAGAGAAGAGAAACTGGAATGCAAAATAGATGGCTATAAATCCTAAGGTAGGTGGTGGTTAATAACAGGGTCCTGCCTTCTAATGAGAACCCTGATTCATAGCACTCTTTATACTTAGTGAACAGAAATAGTTATATTATCAAGAAACTAGACGTACACTATCTTCACTTTCCTCGCCACTTGTTTCATTACCCCTGGTGATGGCTTGAATTTCTTTTGGCTTAAGCAAATGGTAAAATCTATGATGAACTGGTGGGACATAAGACAGGAGCTGCATCAAATCATCAAACTTTGCCTTTGAGATTTCACAGGCAGCTTCATAAAGAGATGGTAACTGAACCTGTTTAAGATCTACTGGGCACCCTCTTCCTCTCTTTTGGAAATCAACCGTTTTCCAAGCCTCCATTTCACTGAGCGAATGCTTGTACGTCATTTGCCATGGATGCTCTCTATGGAATTTCATGCTCTGTATTTTCAACCATGAAACCTTCTCACCATCTGTGTTAGTCTTTCTATTAACCGTGTGCGCTCTCACTTCTTGAAAAGATTCGAAATCACTTTGTTTCATATCCTTTACCACAAATGGTTTGTGTCTTCTGCCTGTTCTCACAAGTTCGTACTATTGTTGTAGAACATAGACTGTTTGTACTTGTCTTCTCCTTTGTTCAATGCTACCAAGGTCTCGATCATTAGGCAGAAAAGAATGCCCACTGTACATGAACTTGTGGACCACACATTCCACTAGTTCACAGTTAATACAATAAATCCAGAATTATGCAACATTGACATTTCTATTCTGCCCACCACCTGTATCTGAAAATGCAATAATATGCTTAACATCCCCACTTTTTTCTTCCTAGTTGTATCTCAAGAGGCAAGAGGCAACATCTTCTGAACCCCTTCCTCCGTCAGTCTCAGGTTACATATGTGTTTTGAGTCCGATAATTAACTCCAACAGCCTTCAGTTTAGGTAAGCGAATTTATTGAACATTGCCCTTTTGCCCGACGCCATAAGCGAGAATCAGTACTATTACATTGTGTCGGTCACGCAAATGAGAATCACATCTCGAGTTACAGTAACTTAAACCCCTATCGTAACAATATGCATGAAGCTTTTCCCTGTTGCCACTTCATTGACCCCAGGTTGTACACCGAAAGTTGACGTTTTTAAAATACAACGTTCGTGCTCAAATATGGCATTGGCAACACTTGTTGCCAATCAAAGGAAATTAAAGAGATACTTGGGTCTTGTGTTGCAAGTTCTTGGTCTGATTTCAGGTTTTTGTACCCGGATTCAGCTTTACACTGGTGTAAATCAAGCTGAACAGTCAGTTCCCTATGCTTTTGCTCATCAGTTTCAGTTTTTAGGCTTGTCTGTAATAAGTCACACCTGTTACAGGTATCACTCTTGGGGCTTCCAAATGATAGATTGAATTTTGTGTTAAATATTTCACGGTAGACATTTTCCTTCACTGGGGTTCGTGATTCTGATTTGCATTTCTCCACGTACAAATCATACATTTCCTTATGGTGAGATCTGATGAAAGATATCTTTGGTTGGGATTATCTTTACCACAATAATGACTTGACTCAGTTAGGAGGCTTTGAATGTGAGCTCGCACAAACTGAACAGGGGTTTTGTTTTTAGGCTCATGTCTACCCCTTTGATCTGTTTGTGGCGATCCCACACTTTGCATTTTCGATGGAGCATGAGGAGGCCTGCCATTAGCTATAGCATAAATGGCCAAGAAAGCCTTTTTGCATACCCGAATAGACATTCCATTGTGGTTTACGTAATATTGACAATAATAATTTCTTTGCAAGTGCAAAGAAGTCTCGCCTTTCTTTGCATACCTTCGCTTTACAGACGTGACTTTCACACTTCCACATAAGAAGGCATTCTGTGCAGTCCAATCTCCAAGCTCCCAAAAACCTTCAAAAACATTTTCACGCCGTTCTTGTGTCACTCTTTCAAAGCACTTCAGTTGGCAGCGACAGTCTACCCAGTTGTTTTGCTGCAAATGTACGTTTCTCGCCTGACTTTGATACTGTTTCATATTCCTTACCTCTGTTACAACGACTCCGTTTGTTTTTCTTCCACTCTTCAGGATTTCGTTTTCTCTTATGGGAATTGCTGCTCGATGATTGCTCACTTTTGTCCGCCATTTTTGTCGATAGCACATGGTACCTCCTAAGTCTGAGCCAAAGGGCAAATGGTCAGCAGTAAAAGGGTTAGCCCATTGTTTCACAAAGAGCTGTGACGAAAGTTACTGTGGTCCAGTGAGTAAGATATATGAGAGAAAGTTATCTTCATTGCTGGCTACATGGTATGTGGTACGCAGTGAGTGATATAGTGAAGACAGGAAGTTGTGTTAGTTGCTGTGGTTTGCACTGGAATCAGACCACAACAGCTGGAAGTATGACAAAATTTTTGATATATCAAAAGTGATGATATTCTGATATTATGATATTCTGCAATATCGCACCTCACCCACAGTGAGTAACATATACAAGAGAGGAAGTTGTCTTAGTAGCTGGCTACGCGGTATGCAATGGGTAAGATATACGAGAGAAAGTTATCTTAGTTGCTGGCTACATGGTATGTGGTACGCAGTGAGTGATATAGTGAAGAGAGGAAGTTGTGTTAGTTGCTGTGGTTTGCACTTGAATCAGACCACAACAGCTGGGAATTATGAGGATTATTTTTTACACTCCTTCTATCTAGAAGTATGTAGTCAAACTGAAAGAAACAAATTACAATTACTTTGAGGCTCTGTGCTGTAATTGTCGTAATTGACCTTGAACTAATAGAAACTGAAAATATGTTATAATTCTACCTACAATTCTTGTAATCCTTTCCCGTCCGTAAACCTTGTGTTTAAGTTATGATTCTTTCTCTGTATGAACTTAGCGTCTCTTAATGAAATAACATTCTCTCTGCGAGATTCGAACCACGGGATCCCTTTTACAGAGGTATGTCCCTAGAACCTTACATAATCCTGCAAGGACTTAAGATAACTTCGTGTTCGTGCAAAACATGCTGGCTATGCAGTACGCAGTGTGTAGTGAGTAATAGATGGAAGGGAAGAAGTCAGCTTAGTCACTGGCTTCAAGTTTTGCGGTAGGCAGATAGAAATGAATTCAAGTTTTCAGTACAGCCACAAATATGTTTATTACAATCTGATAGACTTCTAATAGTACGATGTTTGTACTCTGTAGCAAAATTGTAAAATATTGACATGTGTCGATGGGCAGTCAATTATAGAATAAACTATTAATGTAACAGATCTCGTGGGAAGAAGACAGTGAAAACTTGAATGGTAAAAAACAGTTCGCTATTCAGATGAAATGCGATCATTTTAACTAAAATCTCCTGTTGGAAGGTGTCCTTGTATTACTAAAGTAGTCTTTATGTTTTCAGTTACAGTAGGATGGTGCGGGCAATCGTGCTTTAATGTATACTGCTCTAATGAGCACATTTCAGTGTCAAAGTGTTGGATTGCATTTGGTCTGCACTTGATGAACATGACACTGTCCTTGGACTATCCTCTGAACCGTATGGACACAGCACTGCCATAGTTTGGTACAAGGGCTTCAGCGACTCCTTTAAATTTGGCAACCATTATGTTACAGAGCTCTTGTGGGGCAGTTTGTGTAAACCCTCTGTAGAGAACTACAGTTCCTGGAAATAACAGCAAGGACGATTTTACTTGGGTTTGTCGAGGTTGTGAATGATGATCTTCAACTGATGTGCTAACTATGGAGTTGATGACCTAGGGAAGAAAGATTAGCTGGAGTTCAATTCATTCAATATGTACAAAGTGATTATTGAAACCTCCCAAGAGTATTTCAGCATTTAAATCTTTGGTCGGAAACACCAAGTGAGTTTTTACAATGTTTTTGTTATGCACAAATGGTGCAAACTTTGTCTGACTCACGGGCACAAATTTTGAGAAAATACATACCCGGCAGTTAGAAATTCTTTCTCGAAGATATGTTTGTTGTTTGTTGTTTAATTGCCTGTGCAGTTCATCAAACGGAAGCATTGATGTAATAGCGAACTTGCAGTTAGCGAAACAATCCGTAAGCGTAAAGACCATATTTTATAATTTCTCAAAGTAATGTGTGTTGACATTAAAGGTTATTCAGGATACTCCAGCATAGTGAATTCTTGCTAATATTAAGGTGATGTACACAGTAAATCGAAAGCAAAATGCTGAGGTGCAGGCCGGCTGCCCTTTCGGCAAACGGAAAGATGCTGGTATTCAGTGTTTGGAGTCTCGTGGCTGTTATGGACGGAACGAAGAAACCAAAGTTATGACTTACGATGAGCTGAAAGAGAAATATTTATGGAGTAGAGAGTTTAGTCTGGGAGTTAAAGGAGCGTTGTGCACCCTCATCGAAAAGGATGTTAGTTTCAGAGTGAGTATGGCTATGGCCAACAGTTGCTACAGTGGTTTTCAAGAGTGAGATTTGGCCACTGTTGACTGGGACCTTTGTTTGATTGATCCGTGCAAGAGAAGCATGTACTTGGTAGGGTGTTTCTCCCATAGAAGTGTGAGGACTGTGAGTGGGAGCAGCAGTATCATTTGTGGTCTGAGGGCTGTTGGCAGGATCAGTGGGGCCCAAGCAAAGACTTGTGTGATGTTTCCCTTTTCATTTATGGCAGCGGAATTTTGACTGACACACAGAAGACTTGTGCTTCCCCAAACAGTTGAAACAATGTCCAAGAGTCTTAACCCTTGCCCATCTCTCCTGAGCATCAGTGACTACTTGACAACTGTAGGAGGGGTGGGGACCCTTGCAGTACAGACATTTTTTAGATTCTGGCTTGCTAGATTTCCTGGAATAAAGCTGTTTTTCTTGTGTTTGAGTGAGGAAAGAACCAGTAATTGTAGGGGTGACTCTATACGGGGTGTCATTAAGTTGGGCACCTGCTTCAAGGATTTGAATTTCCTTTACAATAGGTTCTCTCAACTCCTGGAATTTCCATTCAGGGTTGTCAAGTTCACGAGCTAAGTTCTTTCTCAACTCATGGGGTAATTTTCCCAGGATAACTGGGACAAGGAGATCCCCATAGCTTTCGTGTGATCTTGCAAGCGATTCTCCATAGTATCATAAGACAGTTGCAACCTTGTTAACTGATTGGCTGGGCTAGCGATTTCCAGGAGAGCTTGCATGTGGGCACTTATTATCTTACTGGGTTGCCCAAAACGTTCCTTAAGAAGTTTTACAGTCTGTTCATAATTGGCATTGCTTAGTGGGAAACCAGCTATAGCTCTTGATGTGTCCCCTGTTAGTTGAGCCTTCAGGTAACTAAACTTCTGCACTCCCCCCAGCGTAGTGTTAGAATGAATAGCTGGTTTGAATGAATCCCAGAATGCGGACCAGTTGTGAGGATTGTAAGAGGAGGTAAGTAAATTTAAATTGGGAAGGCGGTTACTGTGGTTAGTATTCAATTGAAAAGCCAGAGGTGGTGACTGTGTGTTCAAGGGTGATTGAGAATTCTGCAGATTATTAACAGTTTCCTCAGAGGCTGCTTGACTAGTGGATGGGGCATTTTCATGAAGAGTTGGGATCTGACAGGTTACTTCACACGAGTAGGGTCTAATTCTAAACCAATTGTGGGGATTCCTAATGTGTGGGCGAAGGAGGCTGAGTAGCAGATTTCTTAGGAGATAATGTCAGATGAATAAATCTACTTATCTGGCTGGTGGTATCTAGAATTTTCCCTCACACTCACTTATCCTCATCAGGCCCATGAGGACTCTTGAGGCCGGCTCTAGAATTTTCAGGCTAAGGATAAACTTCAGAATACTCGGCCACAATATCGTGACATTAATGTTCTGCTCCCCCAGTCCCGCAGTCGATAAATATTTGCATAAGGAAACAAAAGAGAAATACTTAGGAAGCATGCTCCTGCAGTCCTGCAGTCCCGTGGTCGTTAATTTTAAACCCAGTCTCTTGGCGGACATATGTTACTGGCCAATAGGCACTATAACATATACTTGTCATACATAATTCTCAACAAATTCAAAACAGACTCAAACCACTGCATTCATCAAAAACAAAAAATATCGCCCGAAAATATCGCATGGTCCCGACTTGCTGCCCCTGGGTCTCCGAGGATGTATTAACTCGAATTCGAATTTGAAAATGTTTCATAAGCTTTGAGCGATGGAAAAAGGTCACAGAGTGCTTTGTTCGATAAAATGTGTCGAAAGCTAATGTATGACTCCATGACCCAAAAAGTGAACGTGATGCGCTAATAATAGTGAACGGCACATTGCGAGGTGAGGTGTTAAAAAGTCTTACCATTTTATACTTCCATCCTTCTTGCGGCAGAATGTGATTACTTCAACGGAATGAATCATAGATGGGCTTTCAGACTTTACTCTTCCAAAACATCAAATGTTGCTTGAGCATGAAGGAGAAACTAAATTTGGCGGCAACAAAATCCAATTGTGTTTTGTAGTTTGGTGAAATGTGACTCTAGCATTATGAAATGTATTTCATGCAGGGATATATAATTTCAACAAAATTGCATATTGCTTTACATTCCATTTATCTGGACACTGAGAGGTCTGGAAGATTGAAAGATACTTCCAAGCCGTAACGTGCCTTGAAAGATGCCAAATGCTTCTTTTTGTGATTAACCATGAGTCAAACAAAGTCAAATGTACTTCGCACAAAAGTTGACCCCTCTAATAGTCCTTCAGTCTCTAAACTAAACACAGTTTGCAAGGTGGGATATCTCTGATTTGTGGTAGTTTTTATGTCTTCTTCCCTTGTTTCCGAAATTATAACTATGAAGCTGTACCTATGTCAAATTTTCTAGGTCAACAGTCAAGCTTTGTTTGCTAGAGCACTTGAAGAAATCGAAACCAGACAAGTTGTTGTTGGGATAAATTTTGGCCACGCAGAATGGCCGATTTATTGATTAAAACTAATATGAAATACAATGTAACAAATTACTATTTGTTAAGCTCTTGCAAAGGTGAGGGCACGAGAAAAAAGGCCACAAGCCTCCAGAATGGAGGCCCGCCCCACCCGAAGACTGTTGACCCGAAAAGAGACCAGTGTTTAAGTGTTAAACTTGTGAAATGGCCACAGCACCTGTGCGTGGTCTACAGTGAAGAATAGCCTACGTTAGTTGAAAGACTAGGTACATGAATATACTTTAAAAACGCATTAGATTTCCATTGGCCCAACTGGCGAATCTGTGAGTCGTCAATAGCGCTCATAGGGGCCGCAACCAATCAGTGTGCAGGGATTATACCATGTGACCAAAAATTTCCCATACATTCTCTTAAATTTTAAAATCCAAGATGGCGCATTGAAAGGTAGAAAATGGCGCCCACCGGAAATGACGTCATCGCGCATGCCCAAATAAGGCAAGAGACAGGAAGTGAGTTTAACAAATGATTTTTATTGATTACAGGAAGTGAAAAAATTACATTGGTGTGTATCCGTACGGAAATGACATGAAAGTGTTCGTGTCAATGACACGTTTGTCGAAGACGAGTCCATGTCGTTTAGTCTGTGTGATGACTGAGATGTTTGGTGGCGGGATTTCTCCAGAAGAAGTTGGAGTTGACGACGTTGATATTGCATTGTTCATCATCCTCGAGAGGTTGTGTGAGTTCATCGAGTAGATTTTGTCTCATGACGTCATAATTGAGTTGCCTGGATCCTGGTACATTGAGTGAGAAGCCTCGTACTTTGCAGCAGACTTTGCCTTGGTTGGTTCTGTATCCGTAATTTTTGGGTCCACCAGCAGTGAAATCGGTGATGAAATCGCCATCGTTGAGTTTGTTGGTCATCTCGCCCAGGTAATCACCTAGCGGAACATCGGCTTGACCTGGTTTGTGTGAGTAGATGACAGAGTCCGTGTCAAAGTAGAGAACTTGTTGCTTTAACTGTTCCAGGTAGCTGTACAATTTGAGAAGAGCCCAACAGGTGGTGAAAGCTGCGATGAAGATGTTGATTCGTCCGTTGTCGGGTTGGTTGTCTTTGAGTTCGGTGTGGACGATTTCTAGAGTTTCGTCATTGGCGATTCTGACTTGTCGTATGTTGTTGAAGGGATTGAAAACGAGTGCAAAGAGTTGCGCTGCGTTGTAGACGACTTGGGTGGTGGGTTTGTGTAGATTTTCACCGAACTTGCCCCAGAAGGAGTTGAGCATGAGTTTGGCGGTGGCTTTGCGTCCGGGATTTTTCTGGATCATGGCTGGGTCTAGAGCGATGCCTTCTTTCTGTTGGTATTGGTGCACGTACCGTGCCTTGTCTTCGGGGGTGTTACACCAGTTTGGGTAGCCAGCGGATTCCTGTTTGATTTTTAGCCAGGTGTTCACATAATCGGCGAACAGTCCTTTACGGCGTTGTTCAGGTGGGAAATGGTGGACTTCGTGGATCTTGTTGAGCGTGTATCCCATGGCAATGGCTTTCTGGATTTCGGGTGTGCACCAGGTCCCTCAGAGTGTGCGTTGCTCGGCCATGTGAGGGCAACGATGCAATTTCTCTAGGAGTGGTTTGGTCATTTCGTTTTCCACACACGAGTGGCAGAGTGGGAAGGTGAGTTTACCTCCGTACCGAAAAGGTGAAACGGGATGGTATAGTTCGTGAGGAGGTAGTATGTCCACTTTGGCCATTCCGAAGTAGTGATGGATGTCTTGATCTTCGGGGTTGATGATGACTTGTGGGTGTCCTACGGGGTATTCGCATTCCTTGTTGACCCATGGGTAGAGCGATGTCACGTCGACGTACTTGGTTTTAGAGACCTTAAGCAAACACTTGAGGCGGTTAGGTGGAGGCGGCGATGGCTGCGCAGGAGTTGGGTTGAGACCGCCTCCTCTTGGCGCGAAATTAGAATATTAAGCTTTCGTAGAAGCGGTGGCGAGCAACGGCTGTTTTGCTTTCGTTTTCAGTTGTCCAATTTGACTTTGTTCGTGAATTTTACGAGCATAATGGCAACTTTTCGAGAAGTCCGAGACCTTCTAGCTGTTGCATGCTTTGAGGACATCATAGACGAGGATGAATTTCTGTTGCTGAGGGATCTACACACGTCGAAAAATCTTTACTTTCCTTACGAAGACTGAATCAGCCTTTTCTTTACTAGTGCAACCAAGGTCACTGGCCTCTGCCTCCTCCCATTTTTCTGATATTTCTTCCATCAGAATATCCATCTCGCTATCTTCGATTTCAACTCCACTCAGTTTCGCCTGACTGTGATGTTTTCGTTTCGCCTTGAATTTGTCCAGCAGTAGTTTGAAATGTTCCTGTACGTTTTTCCGCTTCACCTGAAACTTCACGGAGGTTTCGTCATTCAGACGATCCGTGATGGCATTCCATACTTTTCCTTGATCTACAGTCCTTGGTTTGAAGATCCATGGTTCTGAAGTTCTGACTTCTTTCGCTAGGATCAAATCATGTGCTTCTGTCCACTCCATGATCGAGCTAGATGAGAGAAAACAAAAGCTTATTAAAAACAGGTCCTGTCTAACGATTCACCTTTCGGAAATATTCCAAAGTTATAGAGACAAATTGGAAGAACAAAATAGCATTTTGTACCAGCAAGTACTTGCAATCTAAAGTTTTAAAGTCTACAAGACGTGAACATCACTCGGAACAATGTGAATCCAGGAAACTCACCCATTTCTTTTGCTTTTCTCTCCTTCGCTTGCCATCTTTCTTCTTCACTCACACCTCCAGTGTGAAGTGAGATTTTCGCTGTAAAGCAAATGAAATATCAAATATTTGCAAAAAAAATACAAAGAGACTTGTCAAAAAACATTTTTTAACTTTATAAAAAGTTTCTGTGTATTTTAGGCGCTACAAATGGGAAAATAAAGCGACCGTCTCTCAAGGCGGCCAAACCTACCTTTCTCGCCGCCGCCACTGTTGGAAGACGTGGGCAACACTCAACCTGATTATGCTAATTAGCTCGAGAGCGGGAAATTTTACTTCCGGTTGGCGTCCACCTCGCCGCCTCCAGTGTTTGCTTAAGGTCTCTTTTTTCTCCTTGGGCCACGTCGGTCACGTAATGCAGTTTGACGGCGTTCGTGCGACCTCCGAAGAAGGCTTCTCATGGCTTGAGCGGTTCGACGATTTGGAACGTGTCTAGGAACCGACGGAGATCTGGGTCTGTTTTGAGCTCTAGGTCCCACTCGCATTCCCACTCTACGTGGAGCTGGTATCCGCGTTGCCTGAGAAGGTTGTGTTTATTGAGCGTGGGCTCGTAGACTTCATGTAGAGTTCGATCTGTGTGGCAGATGGGATATCTGTCTCGTTTGATCAGGAAACAGCGAGGACATCCGTGCCATAGACATCCGTGGAATTCGTAGACAGTTCGAGTGGTGGGATCGTACCCGTCGACGAGGTGATTGACTAGGCGGACTTCACCTCCGTTTTGTACGGTGTGGATACAATCGCCTTGGTCTGTGTGTTGTAACGAGTGTTCTTCCCAGGCTAGCCATTTCAGGGCTTTGACGGACTGATTGGATCTGGCTCCGTGCCATCCTCGAGGTGGCCTGAAGGCGATGGTGGTGGTTGGGACGAGTTTTTTGCGCCAAAATCGGTTGCAGGCGGAGGCGATGGTGACGCATTTCTCCATGGGGTCCAAGTCTGCTTTTTGTTTGAATTCTTGTCGAAACTTTTGACAGCCTGCTTTGAGGAGTTTGACATCCGACTCGCAGTAGGCTTCCATTTCTTGCCTTAGGACGAAATGGTAGTTGTCGTTGACTTTCTCTTGGTACCACCGTTTGAATTCGGCTTTCTTTTTGGCGGACATGCCGTCGGGATCGTTGTTGCAGGTGGTAGTTGAAGCATTGGTCTCCGAAGAATTTTCTGTGGCACAATCGACAGATCGAGGTGGGTGCAGGAAACTTGCCACGAGCTAGGGGTCGTTTGGCTTCGATGAAATCAGGACAGTCTTCGTTTGCAGGCGGGACACCATTTACCGTCGCAGGGATGATGATGAAAGTCGTCGTGATCGTATCCTAGATTGATTCGTCACAGAAGTAGGATTTGTTGAGGAATCCGTTAAACGAATTGCATCCGTCATAGTAACTGTCTTCTTTGATGAGGCGAATGATCTTGTCAGAGGGTACGGGTCCCGCGTAGATGAGCATGTGCGGTAGATCGATGGAAAGGACCTTGAGTTGGTACCCAGGTAACACGGCCTGAAACTGCTGCAATTCAGGAATGCCGCAAGGTCCTTCGGGGACGTGGGCTAGACGGTGTAGTTCTTTGGCCAATCGCTCTTGGACGGGTCGCCGCTGTTTGAGATTGTGGTAATCTTGGTCTCGTGAATTCCCGTCAGCATCTACCAGGGCTTTCATGGTGACGATAGCACGAGCGTAGCATAGATTGTCTTTATTTTTGATGGTCACGCGCGACCTTTTGACGATTCCCCGTACGGCTGCACAGCTCGGTTTGTATCGTTTTCCGTGACCACGCCCCCGACTTGGGGTACATATGAAAGTGGTTTCCATGGTAAACGTGTCGTCGGGGGTGAATTCTTCATTGGAGTTAGGTTTGGCCGCAAGAGACTGGAGATAAATGTCTAGTCTTTCACTCCCTTTGAATTCGCGCACGGTGAAAGTGGTGGATTGAAAGGCGTGTGCGAAGGCACTGGACTGCATGGTGAAATGGACCGTGGAGTTGGGTGTCAGTGTAGGATCCGGAGCGATTTGTTGCTCGATGGATCATTGAAGGGCATGAGTCAATTCTTGACCTAGATTGTCCCTTGGAGTGACATCTCTATGTTGTCTGAGCGTGGCTTCAAATCTTTGTTTGTTGACGACATTTCTCCAGTTACGTCGAGCACCTACGGGTCTTAATTCGAATTTTAGGAGTGGTCTTGTGCTGCTACCACCCCCGGTTTGGGTCATCACTTGGTCGAGAGCCGGATCAAAGATCCAGTCATCATCATCGTCCTCGTCGAAGAACGCTTCGTCGTGGGTCCGTCTGTTCTGTGAAGACATGAGTGCAATTTGAATGAGACAATGACACAAACATCGCATTTTATCAATAAACACAAAAGTTTTTTATTGGTTGGTTTTTACAACTAATCACCGTAGTCCATGTTTACATCTCTTAGGGCACCATGAAAATTGTATCCTAAATAGATTTTCCTTTTATTGTTATGATTGTCGACGCCTCGTATGATCATACGATGGAGTCTTGATCCATACATCGGCTTACAAACATCTAGGTTACATTTTCTATATCGTATTTCTAGGGGACCTCGACCCCATTCTCTTTTCAGTTGAGCGTAATCTAAAATTTGTCCGTGAAGATCATTCAATTGTTCATTGTTCCTGCGATCGAGTATGTGCTGCCAGGTTGCTAGGTGAATCACGTGACACTATTTCTGGAGGTAGCCGATCCCAGTGACTCTGTAAGAGAGTGGGTACGATTTTGTTTTTTCAAAGACCTATTACGAGCGTACTTAGTGTGGTATTCACATACAGGGTAGATAAAAGTCTTTTCTATGGGGCCGCATCTCTTGGCCTCTTTGTAAGAGTCGGATAAATACGTTTTTTGGGGTTTATCATCAATGTTAATGTAACATCCGAATATTTTCATATGTGTGAATCTGTCTTCTTTCTTCTTTTTCAAACAGCACGGTGAATTACATCGAACTATAACAATCTTAATGTGCCCTATGCCCCATTGTTCTTTCAGTTTGGCATAGTCTACTATTTCTTTATGAAGACGTCGTAACTTTTTGTTTCTTCTACACTCAAGTAGGATTTGATTCCTGGCTAGGCGCATTATGTAGTCCTGTAGTTCAGGAGGTAGTTGATCCCAGTAACTGCTATTCTGTGGGAGGTGAGGATAACATTCTCTTAACGTCTGGTATTCTGTAATAGGCATGATTAAACCCGTACCCTAAATATATTGCTCGCTTCATGTTTTGTTCGTCTGTGTAGAATCCATATACGACCAGGTGCTTATTTTCCATTCCTGTAACTCTTGAGTTGGGACAATAATCTAGCAGACATGTCTCTAGAGTTACTTTGATGGCGCCTAGTCCCCATTCTGCTTGGACCTTTCCGAAGGTCCGTATCTCGTTACAAAGGTCTCTCCACGATTCACGTTCACGTCTCTCGATGAGAGACTGGGACTCTCTAAGGTGAACAATGTAGGTCTGTATCTCAAGGGGGAGACAATCCCAGTAGCTCTATAATCAAATGAATCGTAATCACGGAAAATGATAGGTAGGGTATCGAGCATGATGGGTTTCGGTCTGGACAACCATTCAGTCATTTTCCACTCGAAGGCAAGTTGTGACTCAGCGAGTGAGATGATGTACACTTGGATCTCGGGTGGCAACCAATCCCAGTAACTCTATGAAAAGAAGGTGATGAACAAGGCATGACAAAGATGTCATACGAATTTGTAACCGCAAAACACAACGAAACAAAATCTCAAGTCCAAACGGAGGTAGATCTCTAGGGTGGAGGTGACTAGTCTCAGTTCCATGGTCAGTCGTCCAGGGTGGCCACGAATGCACTTAGTGTACACAACGTGTGACAGATCTGGCAGTACAACTTCTCTTTGATCACCCCCTTGTTCATCTGATCATCGAGTGCCTGGGTGTAGCAATCGTAATGAACGTAGTAACGACAGCACTTGGTACGAGCGCAGGTTTCGGTTCTAAGGATGACTTGGTCGCATAGGGTACACGTTATATTATCCATTATTCAGATACTCACTGCTTCCTCCTCTTCATGTCGATCCATCTCTTGGTTCATCTCCTCGTCAGTGATCTCAGCCATGATCAGCGCTCGATACAATTTCAAGAAAAAACTCAGTGCCAAGAACAGTTCAAGCCGATCGTTTTATACTTACGGTAAAACTTGATCCCAGGTTGCACTTGACCTGGTGTCCAGTCTCCGACTGTAAGTGGGCGTGGTAGCGGGATACCCCCTATCCCCTGGGTCTACCCTGCACACGTGATTTTCGGCTTTTTCGTTTGATTGGTGCATGATTGACATAAAGCAAGGCGCACGCATTCGGCGTTTTTCAGTTTTTTCGGTCATCTCGACTGAACCTAGACGCAGCCGCCGCCTTCGAAGTCTGTCACCCGAAGAACAACCGAGAAGAGTAGGTCTTCGTCGTCGTGTGCGATCACACAAAGATGAACCACCGAGACGTAGTCGTCGCCTTCGGGGTCAGATACCCGAAGAAACGCCGCTTCAACAATTGTGTTTTATTGGTCAGAGAGATATCCACGTTGATTCTCTGGTGATGTGCCAACATACTCCTTGCTGCGGTGTGCTCATGCATCGACGTTGCTACCAGGAGATGGAGAGACGGGTTCGAACCTGCGGCAACTGCCGACGCAAGATCGACGGGGATGAGCCTGAGATCGTGTTGGAAACCGACGAGGAAATTGAGGATGATGATGATGAGGCCCCGTTAGGGTTTCCGTCAGGTGCGAATGGCTTAGTTAGATTCGAGCAAGAGTTGGAGCGATATCGTAGTGAGGATAGACCTAATCACTGTCATCATGAGGGATTGTATCTGTGGCGTGAATTGCTGTATGACTTGGACCCTGACGTTTGGCAACGATATTATACCTTTCGCAGAAATTTCGTGACTCTGTTTCCGGATCGAGACCTGTACATTCATGGTTGTGTGCGTCTCCCCGTAGAACCAACCCGAGAGATCAGGGCTATTTTGTACCGTCTGTTCATATACAATACTCCTTATGCGACATATAACTTGATTCGAATTCAAAGGTTCAGACTCTTCTTTAGACGCGTGGAAGGACAAAGGGATATTGTTATTCAACAGCTCTGTCTATTACCTTTTCCGGGTGGTCCATCGCTTTACCATGAGGACGGACTATGGACCTGACACTGTTTTTTCTTTTTTATTCGCAGTTGATGATCAACGCAGAATGATTCATGAGGACATTGGACATTTCAGAGACATTGGAAGACCCTTTGAGATGCACAATTCGTTGACGAGTTCCTGGAATCACTTGCCTTATCCCCTTCCTGTCACAGTGTGGTTCCATTACTATCGCGAGTTGGAGGACTTTGTGCGAACCTCTGAGGGACAAAGTCCACTGTACATTCACGGCACCGTGTTGTTTCCCTTCCATATCATTTCGTACAATCATATACGCATGACGGTGTACCGCATGTTTTATTTCAACACCCCTTATACAGTGTACAATTTCGCCACCAGAATTAGGTTTAGGTTGTTATTCGTGTCTTCGTTGACGTTCAGGGACCAAATAAGGATCGAGCGGTTGTTTGTGAGATCGAGTGTATCGGATACTCTGTACCAAAATGGCATGGTGTGTGAGACGTGAAACACGAGACTTTTTTTGAAACAACAAAAGTGTAATTTCTTTAATGATTACAACAACAATAAAAAACTTGTTTACAATTTCCAACGTTTCTTGGTTTGCATGATTTTCTTCTTAGGCAGAGTCATATTTCAGTCCTTTTCTCCAAGGTTCGAAATCTTCCCACCCTTGTAACTTTTCTGCCGCTGTCTTCTTGGCCTTCTTGTACATCTTTGCTTCGCCTTTGGGACTGTAACCACCGTCGTCGTCTATGTATTTTTCGGAGAAGCCAATGTCTCTCAAGAAACTCTTTTGCGATTCGGACAAGGCTTTCTTTTTACCTGACGTGGATAGTTTGGGCAGAATGGGTGGCTTCTTGCTTGTGGATGGTTTTGGAATTTTAAACTCATTTTTGAGACCTGACGTGGAAGGTGTAGCGGGTTGTTGTTTGATGATCACGGGGGCTCATGCTGCAGGTTGTTTGTTGACTCCCTTGAGGATCTGTTTCAACAGACTTTCGACGGGTGCGTTGGCCATGCCTTCGGGTTCTGCCGTCCCTTGGTACGTGGGGGTGCCGCGTATACCCGTCCGTATGCATTTCACCAGTTTGACTTCTTCGTTTGCCATGGGTTTGGTCATGTTGACGGCCATGCTGTCGGGGATACGTCTGTCATTCAAGATGAGATGTTCTTCGGCAGCCAAACGTCCCGCTTTGTTCAACAAGGCACTCTGGGTGATCTGACCCTTGTAATAATCTTGCAATCGATTGAATTCTTGAACAGGCACCATCATGACTTCGTTCATACCTGTTGACTCAGGGTCGTATCAGAGGAACGTGAACAAATCGTTTTTCGTAGTCTCGAACGTATCGGTCGTACGTCGGAGGTGTGAACTCCGTCAGCACGTCGTCTAACGTTTGCATCTTGGTCAAAAACCCATCAAATTCCTCCACTCCACCAAGAGCGTAGTTCCTAAGTTCGGTCAGCGTCTTTTCGTAAGTCGTGTAAGCGAATTGGACCATGTCCATCTTGAACGGACACTTCTTGAAATCGTTCCATCCTTTCAGTAAGGTGGCTAAAGCCGTCAATCCTACCACCGTGTACCCATCTTTCCTCACGGATCCCAAGACGATACTCGCGGCCACGACCAGTAACGCTAGTCCGTTGAGAATGGCGTTACACAATTTGTAGTAACCAAACATCTGCCTTCGACACCACCAATACTTGTGGTAGAAGGCATACAAGTCATCCAAACGTTTCAGCGAGTCCCATTCCACCACAGTGGTGAAAGGTTCATCCAATAAACAGACCGACGTTCTCATGACACTTCCTCAACCAGTCCCAAATGTATTGTAACTTTCTTTCGGTACGTTCGATCCTTTTAGCTTGTTGCTCGTATTCCCAGATCTTGTCCTTGAACGTGGTTTCTACAGTTTGGTTCAGGATATCCTGGACTTGTCTGTAACTATCGCACTCGTCCGCGATACATTTCATGTCTTCGTGATCCATGCTGGTCGCATCCCAGTAGGAGCAAGAGCATCGGCATAGATGCAAGAAGTAGGGAAACCAGTTGACTTCACTCCTCAACATGTTGTTGTTGTTCTCAGTTACGCACACTGGTCGAATTGCGAGTCACAGTAGGACGTTGTCCGTTTTTATAGGTAGTCATGATCGTATTAGTGGTCGTGATGCCCGCAATGCGACGACCCGCGGCCGTTTGTTGTTGTTGGCGCAAAATCTCTTCCAATTGTTGCTGCATCTGGGCTTGGTTGAGAACACGGGTGCCTCACCTTCTTCGAGCTCAAGAAAGACCCAATCTCACTGACGAAGGAGGTGTGGAGTCACTACCACTGCTACCACCTCCGCCTCTGCCTCGACATCGTCTTCCACCGCTACCACTAGTGCTACTTCTTCTGCGGCTCCCGGCATCACTGGGGGACGTCGGCGTGTTTTGACGAGGGACGCGTCTCGGTCGTTTCCCTCCTCGAGTAGCTTGTGCCAAAGGTGTGGCATCTGTCACTGTGGGTGAACGTCCTGCCATTCGACGCAACAAATTGGGCGTACCCACTCCAGTCGTGACGTTGGTGCGTGAGGACCCCGATCCGGTGCTACCAACACCCGCCGTAACATTGACACTGGGCGTGCCCGCACCAGCGGTGCGTACCCCGACGGCCGAGGTCCCTCGCAGGGGTGGTGTTGCCAGTGAAGACTGCAGTGAAGGGGTGTTCAGGCTTAGACCCACACCCACTGCAGGCGGAATCGGAGTATTCGTTGTGACCGGTGACACCCAAGGCGAATAATCGTCCAGAGCCAAGAAGTTGAAATCGTCACTGCTGTAAGAGCTCATCTCTCCTGTTTCTTGCTATCTTCTCAGCGATTACCCTTTCGTTATGAATCAAATTCTCGAAATCCTCGTCGTTATATGCTTTCACGATGGACCTTACTTCACGATAACTCGAACAGAGACAGATTTGTTTCACCGTCTCGTAATCCTCTTGAAAGGAATACATGCGCCGTAGCATGGCTATGCAACATAGAATAAACGTAGGGAATCACTCGGCTTCGCTCCTCAACATCACGATGCCGCAAACTGATGGCATCGTACGAATCCTTCGTCTTTTAACTCACGGCTGAGGACGCGTTGATCGTCCTGACTGACTGGATGGAGATCCAATAGCATGTAACCGTAAGGTCAATCTGTGACCTTTCGAAACGTGTCCAACACCTCCTGCCATTGCGTGGGAAACGATTGCAGTAATAGATTTCGTATCCCTAACTGATCCTGCGGGTTCTTGAAGACCGTGATGTAATGAGCGTTGCGGGAAATGGTCTTGGCGAATTTTCCATTAGGAAATAGATCCTGACACAAGTAAATCACCATGATGTTACGATGATGCGAATGTTTGGTGAAGAGATCCAATACGCGCTTGTCGTTGCCACCCTCATCCATCAGATCGTCCAGCACCAAAACGCCCCCTCCAGGAAACCATCGGGGTAACTGTTTGCTGTCGGAGATGCCTTCGTGAAACTTGACCCCTCCTTTCTTGAGCTTTTGGAATCCATCTTGCCACGATCTGTAGCAGTAATGAATACTCTTCAGTGCTTCTTGGAACAAGTCGCCGTTCTCCAAGAGCAGTTTGGTGGTAAACACCGTCTTACCACAGCCAGACAGACCCGCTATGAACAAACTCGACGGAGTGTGAAATTGAAACGCTTTGCGTCGTTCCATGATCTTGAAATGGTCAATGGTCTCGAGACGCTCCGTTTTTATCCAAACAACTTGGCCATGGGGGTCTTGACGGCCGGGATGCGTTTCAATAGACTCAAGAGGGTGACTCTACAATTGAAACAGATGGGGTTTTTGGCTCAAGTCTTTGCAGGCGCTCTCTTGGGACGCGCTGTCTTGGCAGGCGCCGATCTCTTTCGAGGTTTCTTCGCGAATTTACTCAAGTCTCTGAACTTGTCTTCGTACCAATGCGTCTTTTTTTTCTTCTTTTCCTATCCCCTTTCTCTGAAAGCCTCGGCATAGTGGGCGCTCTCTTGCATTTCCTGCGCATCGTCACCGTCGTCGGTAACACGCTGGTGTTAAGGACACTGTGTTTCGCGTTGTACTCGTCTTGAAGTCTCTGAGGACTGTTGATCAAGGCTCTGTAGAGTTCTTGAAGTTCGGCGTTCATTGCAAGTGAATGAGAAAGTTAGTTTCTACTGCACCTTTTATGCACTCGCAAAGTGATGTAGTAAGAACCACGCAACATCTTCAAAAATGAACACTTTTTTATTCGAACAGCTTACTTTAACAAATGACACATTCCTCTAGAGGAACCGCACGTGTCCTGGTGACACGGGGTTTTACAAATCTTGCGCCAAGCCAACTCATCCACGATCAAACGTTTCAACATCTGTCCTACTTTACGATCATTCTCTACAAAGTCGTTTTTGTTAAAACGACTCAAGAACGCGTTCATGTCACGACCTTCGGCTCGGTCGATCAGGAACATCAGGGCGTAGCTGCCGCAACTCTGATTGGAGAGTGACTGTAGACTCTTGCCGTTGTGAATGTGGTACTTGAAATGACGGTCCAACCATGCTTGGAGCGGTTCGGCGGTTCCGTACTTGTCCAACGGCAGGCCGTAACTGTCCAGGATCTCGCACTTGTCCTTGTCGGCCCATAAAGCGATCCGGTTTATCGTGAGGGTCCGTGTTCACAATGTAAGCGGTCGGTCCTTCTTGGGGCAGTGTCCTGGGAAGCCGATCGCAAGGTACCGTGCCGTAAAAAACACAGCAGAGTGACGGATTCGTCTGGGCCAAATGATCCAATTGTAAATTATTCAAGGCTACTTTCTCCATTTTTTCTTTTTCTCATTGGTACACGTCGTAGGTGACGACTTGATTCTCGTTGATCTCCAGCAAGTTCTCGAATTTGCCGTACAACAAGATGGTCAGGTTTGATCCTGGGTTGGCTCCAAAATCGATCACCAGACGAAGCTCACCTGACTGCTTGGGGTTCAACACTGGACTGTCCAAACATCTGTTGGCGGCGTTGTCAAATACAAACATGTTGCATCTCTTGCCGTGTCCCCAGTCCAATTTTCGGACCATGTTTCCTTTTCCCCTGGACAAAGCTCCCAAGCCCTGTAGGAATCTTTGGTAGCCTCTCTGATCTTTACTGCTCCCATTGTGTTGGAGTTCCAAGGTCTCGTAGGGGTACTCTTCACCTCTCACCAATTGTTTGATGGAAGCGAGGTTGAATTTTCCAAAATTGAACGGATTGATCATGATGGTTCCGTTGAAGGCAGCTTGTTTCAACAACAACACCACTAACCGATTAGGTAGCTGATTGTGGAAAGGATTGCTGCACTCAAAATGACGATTGTCATTGGGATGGGAGTAGGTTCGAATTTCCCCTCTCACCGTAGGGTAGGTGACCACTCTTCCACTTTTCATGCGAGTCATGATTTCTCGGTACACCGAGGGAGTCACTTGAGACAGGAACAATCTCACTTTCATGTCGGCTTCAGTCAGTCTGAGAGTATCAGCACCGGCCATTCGGATGGTCCACATAGCTGGTGCATTGAAGTACATGTCGATCTGGATCTGCACGCCAGGTACCAGTAACTTGCTGAGATGAAACACTTCCAGGTAAGGTTTGAACCTCAAAGTCACGGCACCTCCATCCAGAAACTGGAGTCGATCCATTACTAGGTTCTTGAGATCTTGGGGTAAAGCGTCATAATCGTTGTGAGTCGTATCCAGCATATTGGCTGTCAATTCATCAGCATCTCCATCGTTGGGTACACCGAGACAGTTGTACCAACCAAGAGGTGTCAGGATCGTTTCACCGTCGTCTCGGTCGTGGTTCAACAGCGCCTCGATGTAGGCTTTGTAGTGGTAAGTATCGGTCTGGGGGCTGATGAGAGTACCATTCAATCTCACATTGATCTGTTTGAAGAGGGTGTGTGCCAGATTGTTGACGAGTCCCATGACATCTGCCATCAACAGATTCGTAGCGTCACCTTTCTTGACAGTCAATTCCACTTCGAAGAAACTCTCGTTAGAGTCGATAAAGTCTTCTTGAGGATCGACTTGGAAGGTCACTAGGTTGATCCCCGTATTGAACGGATTGACTCTCACCACACGTCGAGACGACATGCTGAGATCCGTGGGAGGGGACTGGAACATGTCCAGGCGAGGGTTACGAACCCCCGCCGACCTGGCATGAGCCACCATGTCCGTCCTCGTCGTCTACGTCATCTTTTTCGTCGTACGCTTCTCAGTGCGGACTTTACCCAACGATAGTCTGGAAGTTTTGAGCATGTCTGGAGGATCGAACCGCCTTTATACGTGCGTATTCCTCCAGGGAGACATCTCACGCGTCTCGAGTAGATGGGAATCATACTCCAAACAGGTCTTTTTCTTTTACTGCCCAACACGCGTTAGATCTCTTGCATTGCTTTACGTTTCCCGGAGCGTATAGCTCCTCACTTTAACCCGGCGAGTGCACCTTTCCAATTGGGCTTTCCTCCTTTTCCACCCGAATTTTAACCTTTCAGACCCTTGATGGCCGTCTCCTTCAGAATGTCCTTGAGAATGCCGGGACCTCGTTTCTTGATGCCTTTCCAAACCTGACCGAATATGCCAGACCCCGTTTGGTATCCGTCGGGATGAAACCGTATCAAAGTTCCACCGATCATGTTTTCTTAAAGTGTAACGTCACGATCGTATTCCCAGCTCCAAATTTCGTCAGTTCTCCAGTTGTCTCAGCCACTTGCACCTCTATAATGTCGAGCACCTCCTTGTGCACGGGAATATATTGAATGTGAGTGGGTTCGAAGTACTGAACACCATCACCTCTTCGAATCAAGTTGACCTCTCTCAGTAAATCCGTGACTTGATTTCCTACCACGCTACCTCCTCCCACGTTAGAGTAAACGAGCAAGGAACGCGAACTTGTTCCAATCACACTCTCAAAAGCTTTGTTCAGGTTCAGAAAATGCCAATTGCAAAAGATGCTGAGTCTCAAAAAATCAGCATTTTTGAGTGGGTTTTTTACGACAAGGAAAAAAACACTATTTCCATCAGAATGAAATAAGTCTCCATTGCTTCAAATGTCTGGAATGACATCATCGAAAAATTCAATTCGCAAGTTTGGACCAAGCACGTAACTATTTCCCTTCTCCAGCAACCATCCCATTTTCAAAGCCAGATCGACGTTAAATCGTAATGCAGGTCTATCCGTTCTGGAACGTAAGACGTCTTTGTTATCCGTGACCAGGTCTTCACCTTCCCACTTGAACGGGATGTAGGTTCTTTTACCATCACTCGTGACATATCTTGAGTTTAATCTCGGTCCAGAGTATTTGAAGATGCGTTCCCTTTCGAAGTAGCTGAGAATGGATTTCATGAATTCAACTCCGTTCACATTGCTGAAAACCTCTTTGATGTCATTCGTGTTGAATAAAGCTTCTCCAAACGAATCCCCATTTGAAGTTCGAGGTTCAACGCATCTCCATGCGGTATAGGCCAAGGTGACTTTATCTTCAGAATCGGTGAAGGAAGGAAGCATCACATGCGCATCTGGCATGGCGATGCTAAACATCCCCACTTTCCATCCATGTCCCTCCAGGTGTATGGGATTGGGTAGCCTGATCTTGAAACTGTTGGCCTTGTTCTCCGGAAACTCGTTCTTACTGCTGTGACTGGGTAAGCTGACGTAAAAATCACTCATCGTTTGAAATGCAACGTGATCGTGGTCACACCCGAAGCAAAGTCCACCAGTTGTCTGTCGTTCTCCGACACCTGCGTCTCGACAATGTCCAAAAAGGTCGTAGGCACCGGTAGATATAGGATGTGTCTCGGTTGAAGGTCCACCACCTCCGGATCGTAACGAACTTGTTTCAACAGATCCGTGACTTGATTTCCCGTCACCATACTCTGTCCCACATTTGAATACACGAACAAGAAACGACAATGGTGACCAAACGCTTCTTCGTAACTACGATCCAGGTCTGTGAAAACCCAATTGATGAAACAACTCAAATGTAATGTGTCCGCATCGATCTTGTAAAATAGCTCGTCCCCGTCATTCTGTGGTTTGATCAAGTCCGTGGCCATGGGTACCACTTCTGTGGGAAATTCTTTCCTCAAGTTGGGTCCCAAGACGTAACCAGGTTGTCCGTTTTGCAATTTTCCCATCTTGACCCATTTCATCTTCTTGGCCAATTCGATTCCAATGGACATTTGGGCAAAGACGCGTTTACCTTTGATGTCAAGGCTGGTGCACGTTCTCAAGTTGTGGAGGACACATTCTCCATTCTCGGCACGATTCATGACCGTGTACAGCAATTCGGTGGGTTCGTCAGGTTTACTCTTTTTCTTGTACATTGACACGTCGACATCCGATTGATCTCTCAACCTCCACATGTATCGATGTCGTATCATGTTCAGTAACTCGGTACCGGTCCTCGGCGTGAATTCCAAATCGCCTTCTCTTGTCACTCCAGCGACATTAGTGTATATGTTTCGAGTTGCGTTCTCCATCTCGATCCACCAGATTTCAAACAGAAGAGAATCTTTCAAGCGCATCTTACACACAGCGGACGAAAAAGAGAGGTCGCTGATACCCACTTTCCATCCCGACTCTCTCAACTGTAACGGGTTCAGCAAACGATTCTTGAAACTGTTGGCCCTGTTGTCCGGGAATTCGCTCATGCTGGCATTGCTCATCAACTGCACGTAAAAGTCATCGGGAGACTCATTCATCCTTAAAGTGTAATGTCAACGAGGTCACGCCCGATTCAAAGTCTACCAGTCTTCCGTCGTTCTTGGCCAATTACACCTCCACTATATCCAAAACATTGCTGCGCACAGGTGTATATCGAATCTGATTCGGTTCGTACATCGTCTTGGTAGGGTCGTGGGGTACTTCTCTCAATAGGTCCGTCACTCGATTCCCTGTGATCGTGCTATGACCTACATTCGAATACAGGTACATGGGACTGCGAGGAGGAGGGAGGTCCGGATGGACGGTGACTCCCCGATACGCCTTGGAGTATTCCTCGTCCAAATAACTGAAGTGCCAGTTGCAATAGGGACTGAGCTGTAACGTACTGTGGCTTTTCAAATTCCAAAAGTTATGAGCGCGATTGGTGTCATGGTTGGTCCAGTCTTTCTTAAAATCAGATGGGACGGTGTCGTTTGGAAAGATCTTGATCACATTCATGTTCAAGTCAACGGAGTAATACGAATCCTCGTTAATCAAACCCAACGCCTTGACCAGTTTAGAACAAAAATACACTCTGGGACGTTGTCTGTCTCCGGACTCGTTGAGGAACGTGTCAGTGTTGTTCAGAATCAAATCATTCCCCTCCCATCTGAACACGGGGTAGTATTTTTTACCGTCTGGTGCTTGTAGACTTTCGTTTGCGCGATCCATATAATGATACATTCGTTCGTGAAAACGATTGATGAGGTATTGCATGAGAGATCTGCCACTCATCACTTTGTGTCGGTCACGGTTCAGTTCCTTACCGGTGACGTCAAATGGTACGTGGTATCGCCCAGGACGCCACGTAACCCCATCGGATTGCAAGATGAACGTTTCAATAGTCCACTCAATACCGAACACATAATCATCATCGTCAAAGTCGTGCGCTTGAGGGACTGGTACTTGATGCGGTCGTGCAGGTTGTATCGGGTAAGAAACGCCTGCCAATCCCACTTTCCATTCCTTGTCGGAGTCAAACGTGAGAGGGTAAGGCAGACGATTCTTGAAACTGTTGGCCTTGTTGTCCGGGAACTCGCTCATGCTGGCGTTGCTCAGCAACTGCACGTAAAAGTCTTTCATTTTTTCGTCTTTTTCACGAGCACGTCTTTTTTATCCACCCAACTGTCGTACTTGACTGGCCAACCTTTCCAACGCACCAAGACTTTATCCCCTTTTCGTTTGACGATCTTGTCGATACGGAACAGATCGTCGTCTTCCACGGTCACCTTTTGCAAATCTTGCGTGTAAAACGTCCCATCGACCGACGTCCCATCCCATTCTTCCACTTTGTACATGGGAACCTTACCCGGACGCACCCTACGTATCACAAACACCTCTTCGGTCCAACCGGGTAAATACCCCTTCTTGAACTGTCGGAACTTCTTGTTCAGTCTCACACGATCCCCGACTTTGAGTTGAGGTTTTCTTCATTTTTTTCCCTTTTTCTTTCCGTAAAGAGTCTCCCACACGTCCTCGCTATTGGTCAAAGTCACTTGATCGGGAGCCATCTTGATACTGTGATGATACGATCGATTGTACCCTTTGACCAGATCTTGTAACACGGGTACAAACTTCAACGTATTCTGCACGGTGAAGTACCGATACAAACGTTCTTTCAGGGTCCGATTGAACCGTTCCACTACACTGGATTTCGTATCCCCTTGGGTCGAAAAATGATGAATGCCCTTCTGTTTCATCAAATCCTGAAATGTCTTGTTGTAGAATTCCTTCCCGTCGTCCGTCTGAAGATTGATGGGTTTTCTACCTCCTTTCAAGATCTTAGCCATGGCCTCCATCACCGCTTTACCTGTCTTCCTCTTCAAGGGTTGGACCCAGGCGTGCTTGGAAAACATGTCCACCACCGTCAAGAGATAACGATACCCTCGATTGTACTTGGCGATATTGATCACCTCGATCAAGTCAGCCGTCCACTGCTTGTCGATTCCGAACACCACAACCGGGACCGTGGGAAACCGACGACGTCTGGGTTTGTGCAACGAGTACCCCAAATCCCGTTGCAAGACCTCGCAAGCACGTCATACCGAGATCTTATTGGCCTTGGCGAATCGTGTCAGACCATCCAGACTACCGGGTCTGGAAGGATCCCGATACCGTCCCAGTAACGTCCCGGTCGAAATCACCTTCTTCTTTTGACTTTTACTCTTCTTCATAATCGCCAAAGTACGTAAATGCACTGTCTCCACAACTCGAAACGTTGCTCACGTACATCGAGATACTTCTTAAATGAATCAGGTTGCTGTTTCAACCACAACATATAAGCAACAAAACGCATCACGTTGCCTTCGACATTAGTCTCATCAAACACCTCCAAGGGCGAATCACTGAAAGTACCTGGGATGGGTTCACCTTCACCGTATCGTGCATAGACTCTAGCACACTTGGAACACAAGGCGATCCAACTACATCGATCGGCCATGGTCGCACACACTCTCGAGATCAACCAACTCAGTGCTTGAGACATCATAAAATGATTCAACCCAATTTTTTATTTCAACTTTCTTATATGTACAAAAACGTCGTGCCTGATTGGTTCTTACGAAAAAACAAATCTGATTGGTTATCGAAAAGAAGGCGAAAGAATACTGATTAGTATTACACATTTCGTCGTCATCATCCTCGGATGTGAATCCTGACGTGTTGTCAGGCAGTTCCATGTTCTTACAATCTTGGCGATACTCCTCATCATAGTCCTCGTCGTAGGAATCCATGGCATAATATCTACAATTTCTCCAACAACAACCCCCTTTACTGGGTCTCCACTTCAGGGCTTCTTCCTCATCCCCCTTCACATAAAATGCCTGACGCATCGATTCCTTACAGACACCACAGAGTTCATCATCCTCATCAGCCTCAATGGCACAAAAGAAAAACCGATCCTTCCACAGATCACGTTGACGCATGATATCATTGATCAACTCTTCCAACTTCAGACAAGTTTCCTTGTGATCTCCCTTGTTGAAAGTCAGTAACGACTTCACCCTGGGACTCTCGTCTGCCTCCAACACCCGTCGTGATATGTCACGAGCGAACCGCAAGGGTTTAAACAGATCACGGATACCCTCACTCATTGTGTACGTGATGTTATCGGTGGCAATCAAACAGGAACGCTCTACGTCCAGGGTGGGATCCCGACAATGAATAAATCTGAAATGGTTGGTACAACTTCTATACAGCACACGACACCACTCACCACAGAACAGATACACCCTGTCATTCTTCTTCATTAACTTCAAAATCGTACCACCCCAGTCAGGACGACGTCTCATCAATAGATCAAAACACCACATACACTCAGGTATTTTACCTAACGGTTCGAAGAGATTGTCAAAAATGTACACGTCCACTTTTGCATTCGGAATGGCATCGAGATCTCTTAAAGTTTCTACCTTCTCATCCGCAGTCTGCTTCACTAGTTCCCGAATCTGGTTAGAGTTGCTGTAGTAAGTCATCTGGACTCGTTAAACTTCTTTCTTCCTAGATCCGACAAATCAGGATGGTTCTTTGGGTCGCCCCAGTCAATCAGGTGTCTTTGAAGCCTATAGTACAAAGGGGAGACAACGTGCAATTCTAAGTCAAATAGCTTCACATGTAACGGTCTTTCGCCTTCTTCGATTTCCTCCAAAACATCAGAAGCTCGATTCAAAATTCGTCTCAAATCTTGCACGATCTCTGCCACGTCTCTATCATTCATAGGTCTATAGGTCATCACTTCACCACGAGCAAGTCGAGAATGATTCACTGCGTCAAGCGGGCTCCTTTTATACCCGTGGCGCACCTCCACTTTCACTCAGTACACGTACTTTCAGTGATCACGTGTCATTTTTTAACTCAACCAATCAGAATGAAGACCAGCATATGATCCCATCACCTGACACGTCTCCGATTGGTCGTAAAACCGTCTATAAAGTTGAACCACGCATTCCATCACGAGTCATTTCGCAGGTGCCATGGATTCACATGTTGAACCCGATAAGAAAACAAAATCATCCAAAAAGGAGGCTCATAAGAAACTGAAACTGCTCCTACCCAAGAGAGTGGAAGGAGGAGGTAAACTACAATCCACCTTAGATGGCTATTCAAAAAACCTCGTTCTAGACTACGTTTCAAAGAACGCGTACTCCTCAAAGAGATCACACCGGACTCTGTCAGTTGGACCACCGTACCTCTCAAAGGCTTCTCACAACCCTGGAGCGCCTTTTCAATCAAATGCCAAGAAGTCAAAAGCGAAATGAAATGTAACCATCAACATCGAAGACTAAGACTGACCCCCAAAAACGTGCGAAAAACCAGACACATCCTAGAAACCATGCTACGAGAAAACACCTTGTTGGGGTGCTAACTCAATCTCTATCTTCTTCATAGAGTCAAAGCTACCTGCCATTCAAGGCGGATGCCTGACAGTGCTAGAAGAATCACCTCCTCCAATCGTCATTCAATCCATGTCACGGATAGGACTCGAGAAATTTGAGAAAGACAACGTCATAAAATTACCACCCAAAGTGGACGACAAAGGAGAATTCACTGAAGTACAAGTGTTGCAGGAATTCGACCCCGATCAGTTCCTGAACCAACTGAAAAAAACACAAAATCACACCTGCCCGCATTGTATGGTACCCATGAAATTTGGGAGTGTGCAAACCCCCGACGGTAGTACCTGGGAGTATTACCGATGCCCCTCTTCCAGATTCTTCACCAAGTGTTATGTGACCTGTGGTGCTAGTGAAGTGAGCACCTACCTGAAACGCGTCGACGAACAGACCCACCCCTGCTACAAAACCATCAACCCAGCCCGTTTCCGATGTCTATGCAACAAGTCCCTGGTCTTAGCCACCTCCCACTCCGAGGCTAACCCAGACAGGCTCTATCTCAAGTGCCCCAAGCGCACCTGCAAGTTCTTTCAATGGATCAACGAACTCCCACGAGGGGCCGCCGAAGCTAAACTGATCAATGGACAGAACCCAAACTAAGAAAGAGACAGACACAGTTTTTGTAAAAACACACTCTGATTTTTTAATTCACATTCTTTTCTACATGTTTGGCAACTTATCTTCCGCATCGATCATCGATCGCATTGTGTTCTGGTTGCATTGATTGAAAATGCTATAATAAAAGTTTATGACATTGATATATCGCTTTGCCGTGTTCTTTTGTCTCTCAGTCCAGTGAGCGATGAAAGGCTCAAATTGATAGCATAACATAAGTCTGGGAAATGTCACTCTGTCCACTAGTGGCTTCACTTTCAGTTCCCACACAATGTTCCTTCGAATGGCCAGGATCGCATTGAACAACGTTCTACCAAACACCTTCTCTATGATGCGATATTTTCGCTGGCTTCGTGTCCAGTTCTCGCGCTGCTCATCCGTGAAGAAGAGGATCTGGTGCAACATCACCTCGAGCTGACTTGAATCCTTGAACCGTATAAGCCAACGGCGGCCCGTCAACAAATCCCGGATTGGGAAATCCATCTCCTCATAAAATCGAACCCAGTCCTCATCCATTCTATCACTTGCCTTGTAGGTAGTCTCAGGCTTTCTCGGCACATGGTTTTGCAGACCAATCTCTCTAAGGGCCATAGTGATGCTCAATACAAGTTTCAAAAACTGAGTGAAGAGCAGACAACGCCGGTTCGCTTTATGCAGATCCGTCCAGCCAATCACAGATCAAGCCGAGATCACGTGTTCCTACAGACCCAGGGGATAGGGGGTATCCCCTACCACGCCCCACTCACGGTCGTAGACTGGACCCAGTTGTACTGGGTGTATAAAACAAGCGAGTTGGACCGTTCACTTTCACTCTGAGTTTTAGTGAAAAAACTTGTATGAGTGCCTATAGAAGACTGTGGATATTATCATTGCTGTGGGTGGCGAAACCAAGTGAGTATGGAAGTGTTAGAGCGATGTAATTCTGAGTTGACTACCTTGGGAAAGCGGGTGCGAGAGTGGATGAAGGACGAAGAAGAGACCCCTTTGTACAGGGACCCAGAAAACCTTTTAGGTTTCATCGGGGTGGCCCTGGATGAGATAGACTTATTATTCCTAGAAGAGATGCTGGGGGTCGCTGAAGAAGACGATATTAATGATTTAGTAATCGATGTGGACTGGGCTCTCAACGCCTACAAACAATTATTATGACTTTTTTAGAATGGAACCCAGCTGTTGTTATGTCTGTAAGCAATCCACACCATGCTGCCGCCAACCTATCTTAGAATTGGGTAAAAACGGGACCCACAACAAATTCGTCCACGCAGTCTCGGGACCGCGGAGAGAAGCCTGGGGACTAGGGTGCGTCTATTCAACCTGTTGCGGGGCCATCTATGGCATGTACCACAATAAAGAGACTTCCCGTTACGATCCCGTCTTCCTTGGAAACCATTATGATGAGGCGCTGAACAGAGTCAATCATGTCAAATCTTTTCTTTATTATGATCATGAAGAAGAAAAAAAAGAGGGCGCTGGTCATCAGGATCGTGCACACGTCCCACCCTGTAATCAAGTGTAGTGTCCAATAAAAAGTTGTTTTTTGTTCTATTTTCAGACTCAATGTCATTTCCTAACCCAAAATGCATGTGGTGTAAGGAAGGATTCACCCCCAATCACAGTATCAACGACTACTTCCTGACCACGTGTTGCGACCAATTCTATCACGGAACCTGTAGAACCCTCCACAATTGGTGGCTGCACCCTACCCAAAGACTCTGCCCTCATTGTAAAACCGTGAATTTTGGAGAACCTCACCATGACATCCCACAAACCAAGTCCTAAAGAGGTAAGCGCTTCGATGGTCTAATGGTTAAGATGTTGAGTTGTGGCCTCAAAGACCCAGGTTCGATTCCTGGTCGGGGCATTCATTTTTTCTCTCTTATTTTTCCATAGAGACCCCTGGCCTGTAAAATCTGCTTGGACGAACCCCACCCCGACGAAGATGTCATGCTCCTCTTCCTCACCCAACATTTCCCCTACCCATGGTACATGAGAAAAGACCTCTCCGATGTATGGCCCTTCGGACGCGTTTTTGAATCCTCAGGCTTTCACGGAGAATTTCTCACCCCTCAGACCATGATGTTATCCCTCGTGCACCTGGGAACCAATGACGTGCAAGCACTCAAGATGATGCAAAAAATCACACAACAAACCATGTACATTCTCTCGTTAAAGGATCTTTATTAGTTTTTGTTACAGGCATCATTAAAAATCTTGTGTTTTTTCACTCTGGTGGTGACATCATCGTATTGATAAATGCTTGGTACGCCAAGTCTTCTCTGTCGCCCCAACCGCTCCTCCACTCTTTCCATCCGGCCTCAAAACTATCCTTCAACCTCTCCAAGCACACGGGGTCCTTATCCGTCAGAGACTCGTCACTAAGCATCCTCTTTGACATGGCTTGTCTGAACTTGATCACCTCATCAGCCAGCTTCGTCATTTCTTTCTTCAGGACGTTATCCGTACTGTCACTAACGGCACTTTTCATAATCTTTCCAAGAAGATTATCCTTCACAGCCTTCAACACTCTCTCCGCAAATTCATCTCTCGGAATCAAGTCTGGCAACTCTCCTGCAGGAATCTCAACCACCTCCACCTTCATCTTGCTCTCCACTGAGGCCATCTTCTTGTCGTCGATCTCGAAACAACAATGCCAACTCCACCAAAATCCACCTTTTTTATTCACATCCGAACCCTCTCTCATTGGTTCGCACCTTATTTGACCAACCACGTGACACCCTCAATTTCACGCATTGGCTCGCGCCTTATTTGGGCATGCGCAGTGACGTCATTTCCGGTGGGCGCCATTTTCTACCTTTCAATGCGCCATCTTGGATTTTAAAATTTAAGAGAATGTATGGGAAATTTTTGGTCCCGTGGTATAATCCCTGCACGCTGATTGGTTACGGCCCCTATGAGCGCTATTGACTACTTCTGTGAGTCTGAAAAACCTTTGGCAGTGGCCCAAGTCGCTGTGCCTATTCGGAAACTGTGGGATTTGTACAAAGCAGGATCAAGATTGCAAAATCGTAGTGCTCGATTAAGTTGTTCCACAAAAAAGGATCTAGTGATAGGTGCCCCGTCCGGCCAGCAGAAAAGAGGACCATTGAACGATCCTCGTGTAGAAACGAAATCTAGTATGGCTTGGACCGGACAACAAAAGCCTTCTTTATATATATAAATCGTAGAGGGGGGCCCATTGTTACTATGTTTGTATTTCAAAATCGTGAGCTGCAGGGCTGTTACCTGTCTTTTCTCGTTTACTAAATGCTCTAGTTGAGGAAGCCTAATAAGATTATTATAATCCCTTCCGTTAACGGTAATCTCCCCAACGCGTAAAAAGGCGAAAAAAACTAAAGAGCACATGGCTGTCAGCATTTGTAATTGATACGCTGACCCTGTGGTGCTTTGAAATGACGCAATGATCTGTCTCCATGTCGGTAGTGTAATAGGAAGACGCACATCGTGCACCGGCGTTAACTTACTGTAGCCTTTCAGATTTTGTCGAATAAGCACAGTTTCTGTAGGATCGTTAACTCCTGCTAACCTATGAGCATAACCAATAGCTGATAAGTAGCTAGTAACGGTCGAAGAAGCGTATTTCAGTGAATATTGGTGAGACACAAATAATGCCAAGACAGCTGGCTGTAACGGTAAGCTTAAATTACAGTTACCTAACCAGGACTGAGCCCAAGCGAGAAATAATGACCAGGACCATTTGTAAGCGTCCTTGGAACCCTTAGACAAACTGGCAGATAACAAGTGCCTTGTTACAGAAGCCAGTTCTGTGGTAGAAGATGGGCTGGTTCTAGCGTTTGTGCATGATCCACACCCTGGCCGACGGACTTGAATTTCGTAACCTGTAAGCGCAATAAAGCATCAGCTTTGACATTATACACCCCAGGCACGTGAACCGACCGAAACAAAATATTATGTTTCAAACATTGCAAGAGGAGCTCACGACCTTGAGTTGATCTTTGCTTGTTTTTCTATCAATTACCTCTACTAGGCCTTGATTGTCTGTATGAAACAAAATGCACTTATTTGCTAGATCTGAAGCCCATATAGAAACACTAATAACAATGGGAAACATTTCTAGAACTATAATATTCTTACCTAGCCAGCTATGAGGCCAGGGGCCGAAAAACCAATGTGCACCGAAGACATCGCCATAGCCTAAAGAGCCTGCTGCATCGGTATGAAGGTGGAGTTTAGCAGACGAAAGCCAAATATAATCCAAAAAGAAAGATTTACCATTGTATGATTCTAGGAAAGTAAGCCATAAGCGAAGATCTGCTTTTGTTTCACGATTAAGACGGATAAAATGGCGTGAGCGCTTGACCTCTACAGTTAAATTAATTAGACGGCGTAAATAGCTTCTACCGGGTACAATTACAGAGCAAGTAAAATTAAGGAGACCAATTAAAGATTGTAGTTCAGTCAACGTAACCTTCTTTCTTGGGAGAAAGTCCCGAATAAGCGAACGACATTTTGCAAGCTTTTCCTCTGGAAGCCGGGCTTCCATTTTAAGTGTGTCTAATTCAATGCCCGCAAATGGTAAAACAAAGTTAGGACCTACTGTTTTTTCAGGAGCCGTGGGGACACCTATGTCATCACATGTCTGAAGGAATGCTCTTAAATTAGTAGCACGCGATGAAAGAGATTTGCTGACGATAAGAAAGTCGTCTAAAAGGTGAAGAATCCCCACTATATTTAGTTTAAAGCGAGCTATCCATCAAGAGCAGAGCTGAAACATTCGAATATTTTGCAGGAACTGGATAGCCCCATGGCGAGGTTTCGATCAACATAAAATTTATCGCGCCAGCAAATCCCGAGCAAATTGTAATCGGAAGGGCTGACCGCAATCAATTGAAGAGCATGTTTGATATCAGTTTTTGCTAGCGCACAGCCCCTGCCTGTGCGCCGAACTAACCTAATCGCATCATCGATATTAGCATAATGAACACTAGACGCAATTTTTGGAATATGAGAATTGATTAAGTGCCCTTCTTGAAAAGACAAGTGATGAATTAGGCGGAATTCCCCAGGTAACTTTTTAGGAATTAATCGTAACGGAGAGATGTGAAACACTGAAAACGGCCGAGTATCAAATGGACCCACTATTCTGCCCAGCTGGATCTCTTTGTCAAGTTTGTTGTCAACGGCCTTAGGATTGGTAATGGTGGATAAAAGATTTTTAGATGAAAAATTCTGATGAGGTCCAACATAATCAATGGAAAAACCAAAATGAAAGCCGTTGAGTAGGTATTGCTGAGAGCGAGCGGGGTATCCCTTGAGGTACAACTGTAATTTATCAACTTTAATTGGTGTTGATAGTGGACGAGACAGGGCGGGATGCAGCAGTGGATTTGTTAGATACAAATGGTCCTGCTGATCAGGACACATTTTTATGCGGATCTGATTGCTGTCGGCTGGGAAACGTACAGTGGTTCACGGGATGTTGAGTCCCACATTTGAAACATTCACGTTTGAAGTTGCAGCCTGAACACTTTCCCCCCCGGTGAAATTTCCAGCGGAATCCAGACGGAAAGGGCTGTTCATGTGGTGCGCCTGCAACCACAATTCCCAGTGAAGAGTTTTTTGTCGCAAGAAGCGGAAATTTTCATAATAATAGCGCCAGTGAGTGTTCTTAGCGGCCAGGTCCCGCACTGTCTCGCTATGTTTCATTAAGGCGGGTGCGTCGTTCAGAAACCGCACAGTATAAATCGCTACAAAGGTTTGAAAGGCTGTGATCCATTGAACTACCATGGCTATATGTTTCGGTTTTTGTGCTGGCTCTAGACTTATGACCGGCCGATCCGCGGATGGCAAAGCCTGGACAACAAAATTGTACTTCGAATCATTTGCATATGACCTCTGTAACAGTGTCCCAAAATCAATATATTCGTTTGCCCAAATTTTTGACTGAATTTTTTCAGGGATTCGAGAGGCCAGCGGAACAGCCATCTGTTTATGCACAAGCTCACGCTTAAACCGAAGAAAGGGGGAGTAACCGCGACCTAAAATAAGCTGGGGGCGTGATCAACTGATCCACCCTGGATGACAATAAAAGCAATGACAGTGAAATGGATCTCAGAGCGCATAAAATGGCACCCCTGTAACTCCCATAGAGAGCATATTGACCCTTATGATTAAGGTGGATTCCATCCCTACAAAGTACGGAAGCATTAGGCTTACGAAGCCCTTTGTGGCACCAAAAAGTAGGGTTACCTAACTGGACCTTACATTCAAGAAAGTCTGTAAATTTAGGAACTAAGTTCTGCATGAAGTATGTTGATCAAAAATTATAAATTCATTGACAGAAATTTTTTGCAATAACTACCATGCCAATAGCCGATGCAAAGATGACTCGTTTGAAAGTTATGTCATTCTATAACAATGCAACACTGATCTAAAACCTTTGGTGAGTGAGTCAACAACACGTCAGGACCTGTACAGCTGAGAAGGGAAAATATGAACTAGAGTTAGGTGAATGAACTGGCCTGTCAAAGTTAGAGGTAAGTTTGAAGAGTGTTTATATGAGTAAAGTCAAGCTTAGAGAGAGTGTATATGGCTAAAAGGGTCATGTCTACGTTTTTTGGCGATCTGTTTGATCGAAACAAATCTTTAAGAAAAACGGGGTCACGTACATCTTCCACTCAGTACCCCACGTCCTTTCCCCTCTGATATGAATATTTATCTGCACTTGTAAGCATAAATTAACGTGTAACAGTGACGTGGGGTTTAAGACATCAAGCAAGTAAATTGTTCGCTCAGTTTTAGCAAGATGTCTTCCGATCATCATCTCCCGCTAAAGCAGTTTTTCCTTAATTTCTTAATGGTCTTTCTGGTTGTTCAAACCAGCCAAGGTATGAAATACTGACGTTCCTCATTTTTTGTTTTTCGGTTCTCCCTCCTCTTTGTGTATAAAACGTAACTGCGAAGGGCTATAGTTGTAGAATTGAAATTTGAGTGAACTAATAATAATAGGGCGTACAAATACGAAAAGTGCACAAGATAGGTTTCTCGGTGAAATATGGAGGTTCTTCTTCCAAGTGTACATTTTGGAAATATGTCTTGCTCCCTTTTTTCTGTTTCTTTTTTCCATTGTTATTCCTTTCTTCCCTTCTCCAATTTTTATTTCTTTGTTTTTGTGTTCCCTCTCCACTCTTCCCTCTTTCCTCTTGCCTCTTGCCTCTTCCCCTTCCTCTTTCCCTCTCCCTTCTCCCTCTTGCCTCTTGCCTCCCTCTTCCCTCTTTCTTCCTCCCTCTTCCCTCCTCCCTCCTCCCTCTTCCCTCCTCTCTCTTCCCTCCTCCCTCCTCCCTATTCCCTCCTCCCTCCTCCCTATTCCCTCCTCCCTCCTCCCTCCTCCCTTCTCCCTCTTCCCCCTTCTCTCTTCCCTCCTCCCTCTTGCCTCTTTCCTTCTCCCTCTTCTCCCTTCCTTCTTCTCTCTTCCCTCTTTCCTCTTTTCTCTTCCTCCTGTCCTCTTCCCCCCTTCCCTTTTCCCTTCTTTCCTCTTCCCCTCTTCCCTCTTCTCTCTTCTCTCTTCCCTTTTCCCTCTTCTCTCTTCCCTCTTCCCTCTTCGTGCTTTCCTCTTTCCTCTTCTCTCTTCCCTCTTCCACATTTCCCCAAAATTTGTCGTTTGCGTGTTTTGCTACGTTTGAGTGAAACAAACTTCACCAGATTTTAAATGTTGTTTTCATTTCACCTAAGCGTTTGACCTACACTTTTTTGAGTTTTTCTTTAGTCTTTGCCTCGTTTTTTCACTGATTTTAAGTTTCGTTGGCTTTTCCTATAGTCCAAAAGGAACGTTCCTCTAGTATCGACTGTTCCTCGTTTTTGTGTTCCTATTGACCATAAGAGGACCAGATTTTTTACAAGGTAGGAACAAAACGTTCACACTAGTGTAAAAGAGGAACATTTCATTCCAAGTTTCCAACTGTAAATGGTACATATTGTTCTCAAATTGATAAATTAGGACTTTTTTGTTCTGGGTTCCTATCTGTGCATGGAAAACATTTCCGAAATTGATAAATTAGGACTGTTTTGTTCCTAGGTCCCCTCTGTAAATGGAACACATTGTTCCCAAATTTGTCATTTGGGACTGTTTTGTTCCGTGTTCCTATCTGTAAATGGAACACACTGTTCCCAAATTGGTCATTTAGGACTGTTTTGTTCCAAGTTCCCATCTGTAAATGGAACACGTTGTTCCCAAATTGGTCATTTAGGACTGTTTTGTTCCGAGTTTCTATCTGTTGATGGAACACGTTGTTCCCAAATTGGTAAATTAGGACTGTTTTGTTCCGAGTTCCTATCTGTAAATGGAACATATTGTCCCCAAATTGGTCATTTGGGAACAGATCTTGGGTCATTTTTTTACGCATTCTGATTTTGTTCCCAAATTAAGGTGTCCTTTGTGAATAAGGCAAACAATAGGGTGCACTCAGACCTGCTTGGGCAAGGTTGGTTGCATCTCACTGTCATGAAGTTTGCACAATAGTGAGGGCGGGCAAGTTAAGGCATGCCTTGGCAAATACAAACATATATGCAGTTCCTTTATTTGTCATTGACTCCTTGGTTATGGTTCAGATTTAAAGGAGATCGTGTTGCCCAAATGCTCTTCAAAAGGCAAAATGAGCAAGAAGTGCAAAGTCGATTGGTTGGATATCGATGTAGCATAACCCAAACCAAAACGGCTTCACTTGGAAAAGGAAGAAACCGACAGCTTGTATCACTGCCCAATACAAGAGTGTGACCACGATGGATTTCAAAGTCAAAGAGGGTGCAGAAAACATGTTAATACCAAGCAAAGTTGGTTCTTTTATTTCGATGAAAAGCCCAATTTGAAAGAAATCACAGATTTGCTAAAGGTAGCAAGAAATGTTTCAATGGTGAACACAATTCAAGATCAGACAATTGAGACTACAAAACATGCCAGAACGTTACTTCCCTCATTTTCCTTGTCGTGTGACATTGGCAAAGTATTCCCGCGATTTAGATTTTGTTGTGAAGAGGAGGAAGAGTTGACTTTTGACGTGGTGGACTTTAGTCTGTGTTCTCCAAATTTGTTGTTGAAGTTTATCCACTTCTTACAAGACAAATGCAAGCTTGGACATGGTGGGCGTTTAGGCTACATAGATGCCATTTCTGAAATGATCGTCTTCAGAAAACTTCATGGTGTGCCAGACGCAGTTCCTCGAAAGTTCTCTGCAACAGAGTTGTACCACAAAAGAGCGCGAAAGATGGTTGCAAAAATTATGAGATTGCAGTGGATGCAAGATTTTGACATTGAGACACTGGAAGCAAGAGGCCACTGGGCAACAATGGAGGAGCTGTTTGAGGTGGTGAAATTTCATCTGCCTTGTACGAAAATACCGTGAAGATTTGGAAATTGAGTCCAGCTCAAGTTAACCCTTCAGACTTGACATTTGCCACGAAATTCGTTGCCATGTATCTGTTCATCAAAGTGAAAGGGTGGCGTCCCATGACTTATCAAAATTTGACGGTGGACATGATTGCCACAGCTAAGGAAAAAGGTGGATTTATTGATCAGAAAACGTTCAAGATTGCTGGAAAGTATGGATTTGATTCTTTGATTCTGACCGATGCAAACATGCAAGTTCTCAATGGCTACATCTCGTACGTCAGACCTTTGCTTAAACCCCAGTGCGATTTTGTTCTCGTCAACAGAAATGGAGGCCAACATGGTAAATTGGGGGAGATCATGAGCAAACTGGGGTTTGATTCAATTGGAAAGTACATCCATCTCACGCGTTATCGCCAAATTGTTGAAACGCAGAGCCTGAATGAGCTCACTAGCGAGAAGCAGAGGATTTTGTCGGAGGACCAAAAACACAGTTCTGCTGTTGCCAAAGATCACTATCAAAAGCAGCGATCCCGTGAAGTTGCTTTGAAGGGTCTCAAGTGCTTACAAAAACTTCAAGGTGCCAATGGTTCAGAAGTGGACGAGGATGTCCACGCAAGACTCGGAGATTCAACTTCCGACGCCAGGCCTTCAGTTGAAAGAGTGCAAAACATCAGCTCCTCCCCCAAAAAGGACTCCCTACCTAAAAGAAACTTGCGCTCTTAGAGGAACATTCGTCATGTTTTGAAATTCACAAAAGAGGAGGACAATTTTCTAAAGTAAGGGATAACTAAGCACGGATTTGGACAGTGGACTGCTATTTTTAGAGATGATGATTTCCAATTTCAAGACGGAAGAACAGCTTACTCCCTAAAGAAAAGGGCTGGAATGAAAATGGCCCTAGCTTAAGGTGGATCGAAACAGTTTAAACATCTCCATCGTGACATATCTTTGGTATTGGATCTCAATTACACCAGAATTGATCAGGAAAACAACATTGAGTACACATCTCTAAACAAAAACCAAAAAAATGATAAATTCAGATAGCCATGGTCTCAACATTGGATGCCATGGCAACGGCAAAAGAGGTTAAAGAGACCCTATTTCGATCCACCTTAACAAACTTTAATAAATGAGATAAGAAACTCTAAGCACAGTTGCACCTAGAAAGACATCCTTTTAATTCGGGTTTGACTTACATAGCCTCTTGCAAAATTTTCTCAACTCAGGTAGTAATCAACCTATGAGCTATTATGCAATCCACGAAGGAAAAGAAAGTGATTCTTGACAGACAAATCAGTCTGCTTACTATTGGACTGATGTAGCATAAAACCGGACCCTGAATCGAACTCTTAACCGAACTCTTAACTCTTACATACACAATCGAACTCTTAACTCTTAGATACAGTGCACAATCAGGCTTTCGGTAAGTTACTCAGTTTTGACTGAGGAAATAGTTCAAAATGGAATAACGAGGTTTCTTTCCTGGATTTTCCACGTTACCAGTGGAACTTCTCTTCTTCTTCCTCTGAGAGGCTGAGCACAAACGTACTAAAGCCGTGTTTCTGATCTACGAAGTTGGCGCAGGTGAGGCTGGCACTTATGTGATGAAAAGGTGAGCCTCGTCGTCGCTGTTCTTCTCATTGTCATCTACTGGAGATGGTGTCTCCTGTTGTGAGCCTGTAGGCAAAGGTCCAAGTTCTTCTTTGGTTGGCAAGGCCTCAAAGATGCATTTCACCAAATGCTGGTGTTCCCTGTCTAGGAGACCAAGGGAGATGCATGTGCGTCTCCGCTCCTCCAAGGCCTCTTTAGAGCCAAGCGTGCCAAGGTGTTTGTGCTGGTTCTTCAGCTTATCTTCCAATACTTCTCGGTATGCCTCCAATGAATTTCTCGTCGGGGGATGTTGGGTAGAGGGCAAGCGCCTTACATAGTCCTACAACTCTTTTTCTGTCTCCTTGAGCCACACACCCTTGAAGGCTTTCCGGGCAGCTTGGCAATGCATGTCTTGTTCAGCTACCGTTCGGGCGTGTGTAAACCGCTCATGATCTCTCACGATCGGCGAGGGCGTTGGTTCGTCAGATTCCTCGGAAAGAAGCTCTGCGTTCAGACTAGACACGCCTTTGTCTTTTAACCAGGCTTTTCGCTGAGCGTAGCGCTCCTGCTCAAACAGGACTCGTCTTTGTTGCTTTGCCTGCTCCGTTTCCAGCATGTGGGTTATTATCCCATGTTGAAGACTCTCTGGCTTCAGCGTTCCAAGCTGATTTTCCAAGATATCTACGATATTGCCTGATTGGCTGCACAAATCTGACTCACTTTCAGTGTCTGGCACGACATCATGTAGGGTTTCGTCTTCCCTTACAGATTGATTGCTGGTGTCATCCGCTCCCTGGTCTAAATACAAAGCGCGTAGTTCGTCCTTTTCCTTTTCCTGCAAGATTCCGTCTTTGAGGAAAGATTGCTCTTCATCTGTTTCAATTGGGTCTTCTTCACCATCATCTCTACGTGTCTTGGCCTTTTCGGTGGCCCAGAGTACACAGTCCATGGGGTGGTTCCTTAACCATGTGGCTGTACTCTTTTGTGGATTTGGCAGGCTACAGAATTCATACGTGGACAATCATCTGTCCATTGCAGGCTGGTCGGAGGGACCAAAGTCGAGCTTCCGCTGGCTTGTGATGATCATTGGGCATCTGTTAATAAATGATTCTGCCGCCTGGTATTTGACGTCGTGCGCTGAGTAACCTCCTTGCGTCAACGTTTTCCAGTCGTCGATGTCAACTGTAGATTCTGTAGCTTCATCTATGAATATCACTTCGGTGAACTTAGAGATCATAAACTTGTTGAATGCTCGTTGTTTAGTCACCGTGGCAACGCTTCCGTGGTGCACAAGGCTCAGGATTGGAAAAAGCAGACTTGTTTTACCGCTGTTAGCATCTCTGACTAAACAAGGCACTTTATCTTTGTGCTTCTTCTTGTTGTACCTAAGCAACTTCAAGAGACCTTTGCAAAAGTTTGACTGTTCTTCTGGACTCAGGCTGTTTTCGAGGATCTGGCGAAAGTATTTTGGATCTGGTTCTTGCGTCGAATCAAAGGGTGAAAACGCTCTGGGAGACACTTTTCCAATTTTATCTTCTTGGATGGCATCATTCACGAAGGACCTTTCTTTTAGTGATCAACAGACACCTTGGTTCACTTCGATTAGGTCATAGTCAATTGCCAGTGGTCTAAACAATTTGCAGTACGGGTTGGCTAATAGCTCCTAATGATTTTCCTGTCATATCATTATAGTTTTTAATTTCTCGGTGCATTTCTTTTTTTATGTCTATGTTCTTTCATTTCTCTTCCTTTTCTATTATTACTTTAACCTTCAAATTTTTGTTGTTGTTGTTTCTTTTGCTCACTATCCTTATATTAGTCCCTCGTTTTTAATCACCTTTACGTTTAATTTTTCATTCAATCCCATTTTTCGCATGTGTCTTGTTTCAATAGGTCCTTGCCCCGTTCTATGTGTTGTTTTAATTGTCCGTTGTTATTTGTTTTGTTCCTTTTGTTTTCCACTTTTTTTGTCTTCGTTCATCTTTTCTTTTTCACACTTTTCCCCTCTTTTCCTTCTATTTAATTTCTTCCTTATTTCTTTCGATCTCTGTCACTTTAATTATCCCCCATCACTTTTTTATTTTAATCTTTTTATTTCTATTTCACATTCCTTGTTGAAACTGATCAGTTGTATTGTTCTACTTTTCCTTCTGTGTATGTTTGCTATCTTGTTGGATGGCTCGCTAAATCGTCACTTCCTGACTTTCTTCTTTTTCACCTCTTTTGCTCATTTCTACATTCATTTGTTTCTTTCATTTCAATTATCTATTTGCTTCTTTTTGTTTCTTTATCAAATTGTTAGGTTGGTTGTCGATTTCTTTTTTTCCACTCCCATCATTTTTTTTTTCATCAGTCGGTTTCTTTTGTGTGTTTTCTTCCTTTCTTCTCCCTGTTTCTGTGGCTGTCTGTTGACTCGTCTCTTCGTCTGTTCGCGACGTTACTTTCGTATTTATCTTCTTATTTCTTGGTACATTACTAATCTTTTTTCTGCTGTTGTTGTTGCTGCTTTTGCTGACTCATAGAAACGCTTTACCTGATATGATGAGAGAACTGAGACAAATCAATGACCTTTAATATTTCAGCCTTTCAAGACTCCGCCAACCCTATTTGTGACTGCAAGTCATCAATTTCCCAGGAGACCCCAGAATGCAATGGCCATGTGGGGAGAAGACGTACACAAAGACAGCTTCAAAATTTGCCTCAGAGAAACCAAGATTCTCGACGGGACCCACAAAAACATTTACAGTGAATAGAATGTTGGCTTTGTGTTACTGCAAAAATGGTGATTTAAGTTATGTTCAATTTTTTAATTCATTTAGAGCAGTTTTAAATTGAGTGTAGAAAGTGATCAAGCAATTACTTTGATTCTTTTTTTACTACAGTTTGAGGCCGAGTAGTCTAATTGGTAAGTGGTTGGTTAACGTTTGATCGTGGTTTTAGCTTCGGTCAATTCGAAACCACTCTATTTCAAGCATTAAAATACACTTGGCATGCTGTAAAACGCAACGGCAACGATTTCTTATTGTGTGAGTGTCGTTTAGGTGGGGTAAAAGTTTGCTGATGAGGGCCTTTGCTTAAATGAAATGTCTATTTGCCTTTTTCTTGTTTTTTTTTTATGCCTTGATTCTTCTTTATCCATCTAACTTTTCAGAACTGGATGGCATTTATCGATTTGAGGCTTGAGAACTTTACCTTGACTAATAGTGTTGTATTTAATAACACCAGCTCACGATCCCGTCAAGATAACCACGCACTCTGCCAAGTAAGATTATATACACATAATTGCAAAAACGCTTTCACGAAAAAAGTATAAATCATAAACGATACGACACAGTGGTTTCTCGGGAAACTTGCGACCTGATTCTAATTTGCATTTTTACGGATTGTGTACATGTATTAAAACGGATCTCGTGTTCACTGACTGTTGCAAACTTAGGCATACCTCGAAGCTCTTAGCGTTCAAATTTTCTTGTGTTTTCTCGCTTAGCTACCTTTAGGAAGGCATAGGGGGGTTCTATGCTTTTCTAAATCACCAATTTGGGCAGCTAACCTGTGATTATTGAATGCCACGGGGAAACAGTCTTAAATACATGTGCATGTATTCCTGTTCATGCGCATGCTTTTTCGGTCTTCCCATAATTCTATAAACTCGTATAGTTTATAGTTCATACCTTTGTTCGGACAACGTTTTTTCAATCAGGTGTATTCATGCAAGCATTAAAGCATACTTTACATAAGCATTTTCGTGGTAAATAAGCGCCCCAATAATAAAATACATAAGAAAATAATAGCAAAACGCATATGTAGAAACCACTTTCAAAACAATAAAGTCACAAAAGAAATGAATTCATTTCCACGTCGACATACACCGAGAAAAGCGAAATTCAAAACTATGAGTAAGATGAAAAGTTCAAGCTAATTGTTTCATATAAGATCAATTTAACTTTGGTTGTTTTGGTTGTATAGTCACCATATCCAGGCATCGCTATAAGGACAAAGAAATATGCCTACTTGGCGACTAGTTACATTGTTCGTATTGCTGTTTTTACCTACTTTTATTGATGTACAAAATGTTTTAGGCCAATGGTTGTTTTGATATCACCTCAAAAAGATCATTTTAGTTACAAATAGGGCATTTTGTATAATTTTTGGCAGTTGGCTGTACGATATTTTGCTCAACCTCATCTAATAATACACCGATTCCAGAAAAAAACCGGAAGTTGCATGCAAGCGAGGCTTAATAGCCCTCCAGCTTTCAAAAACCGACCTGATTTATCATTTCCACGACTGAGTTTCCTTCGGACAAGCCAGATAAACAAAGAAGGAAAAAGAGGGAAATACTTATGAAAAGGGGAGATGTCTATTTTACCTCGGTAGGAAATAATTTCTGTTGTTCCGAGCACTTCTTGCCAAGTGATTTTAAACTGAGTACACTTATTGAAACTGGGAGCCGTACCCTCGGTTTTCCCCTGCACAAAAGTTGATGAAGAATCTCTGTGTAGAACGAAAAGATGCGAGGCATCTGAGTCTGGCAAAGAAGAAGTGAATACAGGTGGGTTACAGGTGTGAATACCCATCAGCTTCAATCAACTTAGGAATTAATCAGTTTCGTGCCTCTGAGATAAACAAAAAAGTTTTCCAAAAACAATGTTGAATGTGAAAGGACATTAGTGATTTAAATACAGCCATTGATGAATTTTGAATCTTTTCTACTCGCTTAATATTTCAGCAAGATCTGGCTTTTAGGTTTAATATTTCAGAACTAGCAGTGTCAGATAAATTATTGCATGGGCCAATTTCCTGTATTTGATGTTGGGGAACCTGCCCAGTATTTATTTACCTGAAGATTTTTAGGCTGAATTTGAAAACATAAAGTGCAGAATAGACTACAGAGAGATAAAAGGTCAGACACCCAAGACCTGGAGAATCAGAGTGAACTAATAAAAGTCTGAAAACACATTTTAAGGCCTTGTAGGAATTTCCCTAATGTCAGGGATTTGATAGACAGCATTTACTGGCAAGCAAGAAGGTTATAATCTTCATCTCTTCTATGCGACCAAGTAAATCAAAGCTGACGATAATTTTCTAAGGAAGACAGTTTTTCAACCATTAACCAGAACTGCAAATGTAAGAATACAAGCTGAAATGGGTATTCGGAGAATAAATGGATGGTACATATTTGATGGTGCAATTCCACAAAGGTTGTGTAGAGGTTTAATCAACCCTGGATAGTGAGCTATTTGCTTGTAAACTGGGAGAAAATTAGTTATCTAATAATTCCTGACACGTAATGTTTAATTTGTCATTTGGTAGTGAATGAAAACAGAGTACATGATATGATATTGTTCATCAGTGGCAATTAAATATTTAGTGATTTCCACCGTACTAAAATTGTGCATTATGTGGCTTCATGTTCTATTTTCTGGCACAGGGTGTAACATAGAAGGACACATGGTCTGGTGTATAACATAAAAGTACAATTGAATTTGACATCATTGAGAATTTCCTACATTGTATGATCTTATAGATTCCCAATTGTTTTGAACTATTTTGAAATATTCGCTCAACGTTACCAGAGGAAAACTAGAAGAAGCTGAATTCTCTCATATTAAATGCTGGACAAACTTATTGGAACTTTGATATACATTATTTATTCTCAGGCTTTAGCAATAATCACACCTTGTACGGCCATCTCTAAGCATTAGGTAAGCCAGTTCATATATAATATATGTATCATAAATTGTTCAATATTCGTTAGCATCTCCTTCCACCATTCTATGTCCAAGGTAATGTGCTCCTTAAAAATTCTTAGTTACTTCTAATTTATAGCCAGGACATTCCGAAGTCTGTTCACCACAAGGAGTAGTTGATGTACATTGCACTTCATAAACTGAAGTAAATATGACTCTTGTTTACTTTTAAACCAGTATCAAACATTTTGCATATTGACTTTATAATCTTTCAGGGTCTCACCATCCATAACAATGACATTCTTTGCTTCAATGATTTCATGGAGATTGCTCTTACTTGGGTCTGTAACCAGCTCAGCTGGAAAGTCCCCAAAATTTCCGTTTTCTCTTGATCAAAAAGAAAGCATTTTGTTACTTACACCTTCGTCTATCCCTGTTGATGCATTATTTCAATGTACTTGTCTTTTACTACTTGCTAATATTTTAGGCCATCTTTCATGGCATGTGGCTGATAGTCTTGCTACACTGCGGTGCACTTCTTTGATAATTTTATTGGTGATTTCACTAATGAATCAGCTTTGTGATTGCGTCCTACCCTGTAACGCATTGATGCTGTCACTGTACCGAACCCTTGTTTGTACCACTCTTGGCGAGTAGATCGTGGTCTTGTTTGATACTCTGATTAGCATCTTTTGAACTGAAGGATTTGTCCTATTCTCTCGCACCGATTGTTAATTCATTAAGAGAGATCGGATGTTCTCTAACTTGAGAAGACTGAAGTCGTCAGCGAAAAATGAATCAGCCGTGGGAAATTTGTTTACGTTGGGATGTTCTGTTGCAATATTCCTGATATCCGGAACAATTTTTAAATTTACTTCCGTATGTTCTTTCGAGCTCTTGCTTCTGTTTTTGTTTTACCACTTTAAGCTACTTTAGCTTTAGTACAGCTATTCTTCGGGTCAGGATCGTAGATTTTTAAAATTTTCATTTCATTCAGGTTCTTTTTCCTAAACCAACCATGAATAAAGTTCTTTTAGGCAATAAAATGGTGAGAAAATGTTGTTTTTTCGCACATAAGAGATCGAGACAATCGAAGGATGGCAAACATATCTTTCCAAAAGTTCCTTTATTTTGCCACTTTAATTTATACGGCGACTTTTAAACCAGAATTTCAATTGGCTGTGTGTCAATTTTTCAATCTGTCCTTCGCTCACACTGACGCCGGTAATATCATCAGAAGAGAGATTGACTTCTCTTCTTCGTTCGCCATGTTGCTTTGAATATTTACCGCGAGGGCTATTAAGCCTCGTTTCGGTGCAACTTCCGTTTTTTTTCTGGAATCGGTGTATTGTTAATTATTTGCAGTCTTAAATTTGATCGGGTGTCATAAGTTCATAGACTTTTATTTCATATTTCAGACTATAAACTTCACAGGCCCGTTTTTTGCTCCTCCTGTGGTGGTAGTGATGCCAAAGTACAGCTACAACAACAATTATTCGTCATCTTCTCGGTGCAACGCTGTTACCCCGTGGATTGAGGTATAAATAACATTATGTATGATTATATATGAATGGCCGTCAGAGCGCATTACATAGAGGATATTACACAGTGGCGAGAAGATATGAATTTTATGTTCTTGGCACGAGAACACAAAATTCATATCTTCGAGCTAACGTGTAATGTTCTTTTTATTATATAGACATACTGATGACGGCGTTTTTTACGATTTTCCGAAGATTTCCCACCACTTTCCGACGATTTCCGAAGATTCTCTAAAACTTGTCCGAAGGTCACACGAACGTGGCCGAACATTTTCCGAAAATTTTCGAAGATTGACGAAGACTTTCGAGGAGGACCCGAATAAGTTTCGATTTTACACCGACGAATTTAAGTACAATTTAAGAGACAAACTTGATATCAGTGGAATCATCGATATCTTCTTCACCAGTGAGGATATGGAAAATACGCCACTCGAGTCCCGGATGTAGTTTCGTATGAATTTTACGAGTGGTGTATTTTCCAGTAAAAAAAACTCCTGTCTATATAATAAAAAGAGATATGTTCATACTTCCATAACAACCTTGACTGTTTATTCCATCAAGCCCTCGCCGAAATATCATTTTTCTACTTTGTGTAGCGAAAATTGTACATCCTTGTTGAAATGAATGGTCTCAAGTAACTAACGTGGCTATCATATTTGCTTAGCACACATCCACCAAAGATATGCAAGTGTGCGTAAGAAACTACAACAGTAGCCCCAAGAATAAGGATACCGTAACTGTCGAGTACATGGTGATTGGAGGTAAGCAGTTACTCACTGGAGAAAATTTAAAGAAAAAAACATAAATTGTGACGAAATAAGACGGCTTTTTGAAAGAGGTCGTAGCATGCATGGAGGCCATGTTTTCAAGCTTTGACGTCTAATTTGCTAATAAATACTTTGGCAATAAACAGATAGTTTTATCTTTCATGAAAACATCCATGGAACCCACGTGGTTATATTATACGCAGAAGAACTGGGTACTTTGTTTAAAAGTAACTGAAGATGAATTATCATGGGAATAAGGCCTACAATGTATATAGAGAATTAACTCTGATACCCTTCATTCTCTCTTGACCAGACTTAGATCCCTGCCTAGAAGTTACTTGTCATTATCACGGTCTGTGTAAGGCTTTTGGGCCTCATGACGCTCGCTGTGTGTGTGTAAACCGCTGTCCATCCTACCACGAACACGTCTGTTCATCAAATGGCACAACGTATGACAATTTGTGCTTGTTTGAGCAAGAAATGTGCTTCCTTCGACTTAACTTCACTGTACAACATCCTGGAAGTTGTGAAGGTAAGGAGCATCTCATTTAACTGTTAACTGCTCATTTTAAAAGGTAACAAATGAACAAAAGAAAAACATTTGAATAAGCCACGTTCGGTACATCAATGTTGTAACACGACTCCGAGGCTTTCAGGACTAAACTACAAATTTTTTAAGTGTCTTTTGTCCCTCAATTCCCAAAAGAGATTTGGATACAAAGAAAACAACACCAAATATAGAATTTTCTCCTGAAAGCCTCGGAGCCATGTTAGAATACTGATATATCGTACGTGGCCTATTGAGCAGAAAAACAAAATTGCTGAGAAAGTTCTTTAATTTTGCCTAGTTTTTTTAGCCTTATGGTTGTTATAGGCAGCTAATACCATTTTATAAGCTTCAAATTATTGTATTATTCTTTCCTTGTCTTTTTGATTTGAATAAAAATGTTGTTAATTTAATATTCAGCAGTTGATAATAATACTAATAACATTAATAATAACAATAACGGCAATAGCAATAGCAATAGTAATAGTAATAATAATAATGGTTTATTTAACTCGTCCACCAGGTGGCTCTTCTCTGTTAAATTACAATATTTACAATTAAAACAAATTATTGTGCTTTGGTTATAGAAATTTGAAGTCTCGTTGCTGTTGTTGTCTTTTTAGGATATCCTTTTCAGCGAGGTCGCCGTCATATGCCGAACATTCCATCACTGGGGTACTCGCACTGTGAAATTGTATTCTTCGAGCCTTACGTGTTCTATACCGACAAACCCATTAAAGTGCAAGTTACTGTCAATCATATTGATACAAGTGACAAATCATATCTACATGATGCTGCAGTGTCGTGGGTTGAAAATGTGAATTTTGACCGATTCACTGCGTGTGTTATGGCGGCAGGCTTTAACGAGCGTAAGTCAAGTGCTAACGTGACAGTTGATTGGATGGCGTACCAAGGAGCTCCAATGGGAGGTGTTGCCGGTAAAGTGCGAATATCACAATGCTGGACTGGTACGACTCGCAAAGCTGTGAACTTTCCGTCAGTAAGTGGAAATTTGTCTTGCTCAATTTGTAAATGTTAAAATGTAGAATCGCGTGACAAACAGAAAGACAAACGGACCGGCAGAAGACAGAAAGCAGAAGACAATAGAGAGCAGACTGAAGACAGAAGACAGAAGACAGAAGAAGATAGCAGACAGCGGAGAAGACAGAAGACAGTAGACAACAGACAGCAGATGACAGACAGACAGACAGACAGACAGACAAGATTTTGCCTACATCAATACACCAATATTATGGGAAACAATTTTAAACCTCTCATTGATTCACTGTGAACTAGCCTCAGGTCCGTATAGGGGAAATGTAGGTCAAAAGCGTCCCTCGATCAGGTTTACCTGTACGTTTATGTGCATCTTTCAGGTCATTTTCAAGAAAATGAAATTGTCCATAATGTAGGACTAAAGATTTCTACTCAAAAACAAACCTTTTTCTTTATAAGTACAATCTTTGAAGCTCATCTTGGCAATTCAAATTCATCCAAAACTAGAGCGGCACCGCTCAAGGAATCAATCAGACTTCTCTTTTAGTTTACTTCGGTCCTTAATTTGTCATTGTTGTACGTTTAAGCCCTCTTTCCTTTGTTATCTTCCAGGGAAAGTTCTTAGTGAAACCTTCCGTATTTGTAACAGCTGAGCAATATCATTCCGGCCTGAAGCGTGATGCTGCTAGTGTGTGGGCTGAAGATGTCACTAAATCATCCTTCAAAGTTTGTTTAAGAGAAATGGAGAACTACGCAGGATCTCACGAAGATATTTCTGTTGTAAGTGTCTCATGCACAGCCCTCCTGGCTTTTTTGTTATCACGATTTGCTGTGTTCTATTTTCGTCTTCGTTATACTTTAAGAATATGAATGTTGCACACAGTTTTTCATTTGACGTTATCAAACTTCGAACCTTACTTAATAGAAATTTTCGAAGCTTACAGTTTGACTCAACTAGTGATTTCATTGTTCCCTATTTTTTGTTAGAATTGGCTGGCGTTCACCTATCTTCACAAGCTTCCCTTTTCAGAACATAACTCGATTTACTTTGTGAACAACAAACCTCCTGCTGACGATCAAAACAACGCCTTCTCCAAGGTTCGTACTCGCCCAAGCTTTTTATCAGTGCCCTATCCCACCTTCGCGGTGCCCTTCGGGAAAAAAATCGTATGCGCGCCAGTTTCAATAAAACCCCAACAAACTATATATCATAAGAAAGCTTAATAAATGTACTTTACGAAAAAAAATACAATTTCCGCAATGCTTTCTTTTAGGAAGTGTCAGGAGACGATAAGGCTTGAAACGACCGAGGCTTCTTCTATTGAATTTATCGGCTATCGGATTCCACAGTACGAGCAAAATGGCTGCACAGTCTTATTCACAAGGCATCAATCAACAAACGTGTGTCGGGCTTTTTCGATATTCTGATTGGTTGTCTAGATATCCACATCTAAAGTTAGAGTAGCTAAAAATATGAGAGCACGTGTTGCGTAAATGGACGCCACGGGAAAAATGTGTTAAATATCAAAATTTCCCGACACACTTTGGTTTGTCATTATTTCTGGAATGTTCTGGCTAAATTTCACGAAAATCCGTCAAATCTGCATACCCTATAAATTCGCTCAAAGTGGATGTATTCCGCCAAAAATCAAATGCGAGATTTTAGCTTGTAAAGGTTCGTAAACAACTCGCGCCACACCCGGAGATTATCACGCCTAATAAAACCGCAAACCAATGGAACAACAGGACCTCCTAGTGTCTCTGACAATAGATCAAGATTTCCCGGGAAAAGCATCGCATTGCAACATGTTTTTTTTTTTGTCTCGCTCAGTGGAGTTCAATTTAGGACGGCTACGTAATATAATGGGCAAAGACGCTAAAGGCAAAGGCAAAGGCAAAGGCAAAACCCGCGCCAAAAATGTTCAAGGCGGAAAATGTGCCGCTGAAAAACAAGACGTTGAGGAATCGACGGACAGCTTAAGAAATACCCTTATTGCTGAAATGACTTCCCCTGGCTAGGTTTCATTTTCTTCATCGCTTCCGCCAGATTCCGACGAAGAATCTTGTTCGCAGCCTGCACTGACGTTGACTTTGATTTTTAAGCTACTTGTTCCAAGGATATTTGAACGCTCCGGATCTTCAGCAGATGCCGAGATTGTCGAAAGCGTTTGGCCAAACCAAGAGCTTTTGTCGCTTCCGGCAAGGTTTTTTTTCTTTCCTTGACAATATGGAGGTTTTTCTTTCTTCTTTGGGCCGGTTTTTTTCGTTTTCGTTAGTACCCAAGGACTTTTTTCTGCTTTTGATTTTTCCATAGGAGTTAGCGTAAAGAGCTTTCACGTGGGAATTTTTGAGATTTTTAATGTTTTTCCATTGGAAACACTAGATAAAGTGACGAACTTAAATTTTGTCAAATAAAAGAAAAAACGATTTTTTTGGCCTCTGAAGGTGGGAAGTAACCTTAAGAACGGCTTGGTTACTTTATTGAATATTTGTACGCATTTATATCCTAATATATAGATATAGCCAAGCCTAAAAACCGAACTCCCATAAAATACTGATCATCTTCTCGACAAAATAACCTTTAAAGAAATTCGCCAATGAGCATTTCACCAAACCGAATGAACTGAACAAACAAAACAAGGAAATCTTCATCAACAGAATATGCATATCAGTACATTTGGATATCAAGTAGCAAATCCTGTCTTAACGAAGGATGGCCGAATGAAAGAATTGTTAAAGAAGTTTGTTTAAGATTCGTTATCACTTAAACAAATGCATTTAGAAGCCAGAGAACATAATTTCAAAGACTCGTGGTGTTCAAGTTTAATAATTATTCAGCCCTGAACCGGAATTTCACTATTACTTTTGCCGACGGCTTTGCAATCACTTTATCGGCCTTAGCTTTACCGGTCTTCTACCAAAGAAATTCCCCCCAGCACTTAACCAAAATGAAGAAATTGGACGAACAAAAGGAGGAAATCTCCATACCTTGCAAAACCACGTGCGAGCGTCGCTGTAGCAAATCCTGTTCACTTTTAAATCGTAAAAAAAGTTTCTTGACAATATACAACTTACAACAACTTTGACAAAGCAACTGAAGTGTTAGTGAAATAAGCGAAATTAAAACAATGAAATTTATATAAAAAAAAAAAATTCAGTGTCTTACAACATGCATGTTTTCAAATCAGGAAGACTTTACAATTCCTATTGAAGATATCTCGCCGAGGCAACTTGACAATTTTAATAGAAAACGCGATGAAAGTTTATACAACAATGAGTCACTTACCACAATTCGGGCGGCTCACTCCAAAGCGAATCTTCCTGGCAGAAACTTATCAGAAGGAAATGATATATAGTTAATTACAAAAGATCCACGAATTATTCTACTTGAAGGGTATCGCGTAAATCTAAGGGTGTGGATGCGCGACGCTTAGAATTTTAGCAACTGATATTCTTTTTTGTTCTTTTTTAAGGACGTTAGCTTCCGCAACATTTACAATGGACCTCCAAAGGTGTTTGTTTCTGCTGATCATTCATCAAAAGGAGGAAATCTAAGTCCAGTTCATAATGACATAACCGCTTGGATAGAGGTAGGATCATTGATTTACAATTGTGTTTGTGATGATGCATACCATATTCGAAATAAAGTCACAGCAAAAACATTTACATTTTGGTTTTCTTCTTCCTACATAAGTAATCCTTTGTAAATTCTTTTCATTCGACAGTATATCAACAAGACTGGATTCCGCGTTAGTTTCAAAGAATTATTTGAAGCAAAATACGACCCTGTGTCCATTTATTACACTGTTTTGTCTGGTAGGAGCTGAATTATTTTACGCAGTAGTTTTAATTAATTTTTACTTTTTCTTACTCCCATTAAAACAATACTTGAATTTTGAAATTATGACTGTTTTCAACAAATAAAGAAACAATAAGATAATGCACAGACGTGGCTATAACTGAAACAAGTATTCCGAAGTGAAATTCGTTTCTCTGATATCGTAATTCTGGTCAGATTTGAACAGTTATTTTGCTTAGTGCATCTTGTTAGCCTTATATGTAGGTACGCGGTAAAAATTAACATTTAGAGGCAGACTCCTTTTTAACCAAAATATCGAGGCTATCACCAAGCTTTAAGAAGACCGAGTTTAGCTCTTTCAAGGAAATTCAACTCTCGCGGGGCATTTCTTTCTTATCTTATATTTAGTCGCGAAGCAAAGCAAAGGTTCTAGCTCCAGTACTTCGGATCTAAGTAAGGTCCTTCGAAGGGCTAGGAATTCTTTCCATCAACCACACATTCCACGAAATGTCTTCGAGTTCATCTTTGCTATAAGCTTGCTGAAGAGCAAAATCTCTTGCATAGCCTGCAGTTGTGATCGCTGGTACAAAAGATCAATAAGCGAGTGGTATTCCAGAGATTGTCAGTCAGCTCTTAACAACTGGCATTTTTCCGAGAAAGAAGAGCTGAAGAAGGACGTTAAGTGCCAAAGGTGGCTCAAATTCCGTTTTACCGGAAAATTAAATAATTGGTTGACTATCCGAGTGACATTCACAGAATCACAATTTAAAGCAACCAGAGACGTTCCGTCCTCCCTCTAGAGTGATAATCACCCCGCGCTGGCTTAGTTAATTCATAGCCTTCCTTTACTAACCTCCTAAATGCCTTTTTCAATTAAAAAGTGCTATAAGTATTACCTTTTCCTTACACCTGCAGAGATATGCCAGCCTGGATCGGGTTATTTTACTGGTTATTGCTATTCACCAGCTCTGAATGCTCTTCTTGGCTAACTGCTGTATCAAATTGTTCTACGATGGGTGCGCATCTCGTGACGGTTCATAACCAAGAGGAAAACGTCTACATTCAACACCGTCATAACGGCAAGAGATCCTGGATAGGGCTAATGATCGGAGCGTAGAAGGCTCGTTTGTGTGGAAAAACAGAGAGATAAGTAGGTTTAGGTTCTGGGCTCCACAACAGCCAAACAATCACAAAAATCAGGACTGCGTACACACTCTTGGTGCGAAGGAAGGGTACACCTGGAATGACGTGTCGTGTAATAACTGTTACAACTTCACTTGTTTCAAAGGTAAGACAGTCTAAGCAAAATCCCAACCTAATATGAAGTTTCATGGTTTAGACCAACAGTCTGTTAATAACGTAGTCTAAGAAAACTTATTTTGCTACCTTTTATAGTCCTTCGTAAACTTAGGAGGAGTCAAATCTTGTGTATACTTTGTGTAGTGATATTTTCTATTTCCTCACAATATTGTCATGAAAACCAGTGGAATTGTTTTCTTTTTCCGTTTTGGAGGCTATCTACATACACTAGCTTCTCCAGGTAAACGTTATCGTTTTGAATTCTGGAACGTGGATAAAGGATATTTTCCTACTGAAATGTCTAATAATAACAAAATGTATTCTGCTACGGTTAAAATCCTCTGAAGTTCCTCGGATAGGAGATATCCCTTTCATACACCTTCAGCAGACACACTGCTACTCCAGGATTACGTAATCCCTTAAAATACTTCGATAAATCAGCAGTTAGCTTTGCCTCTTCGAATTTTTTTAAAAACACTAACCTTATAGATGCTTAAACTACAGTTTTGCCAACCCTTTTCTTTACTTCAGCTGAAGAAATCTCTGCCCTTTCATATACCTCTTCCAAGAGTACACATTTTGAGCAAAGCTTCCCCGTAAGTCCACTGTAGGAATACGTATTCTTCAAGTTTTAGCTCGACTGCGTCTCCACAAAATTCGAACCGAGGCTCAACCAAACTCGCAGTAGCAAAACTATTTTGGCTTTATTTAAAACTGGTTACGATTAGGTATAAATATTTTGCTGAGGACAATATAGGGCGAGATATCAACTAGATATTCGCTCAGATCCAATTAAAAGATTACGGTTGAGGTTCCAAGCGGCAAGATATTCGCAACACTTGGAGGAAAAGCATTCTGCTATGTGGCTTCGAAGCTCTGGAACAATTTACTGAGTAGCATTTCCAGTCTTGACTCTCTTTAAAGTTTTAAGTGCTGTCTTAAAACATATCTTTTTAAACAGGCTTTTAATTTGTTATAATTTTCTATAAATTATTACTTTTCACCTTGTAATTTTATCAGTCTTAATTACTTGTATATTTTATTTATTTTGAATCATTTTATGTAATTGGAAAATTGTGCTATATAAATTTTAATTGTTAAATTTAATTTTTATTATTCTCCTTAGTTATAGACGAGTGTGCTACTAATCACAATAGCTGTGATATCAACGCAATTTCTCGGAATACTGTGGGATCATACAATTGTACTTGAAAAGCTGGTTTCTATGGAAATGGAAGAAAATGTTTGGGTAACAAAAAAACTTTTTAATGTCCTATTATGTCAATCGAAAAAAATCGCAATAAAGTAACAATTAGAGTGTTAAAACAAAAGAGCGAGTCTTGAAAAACAAGTAATTCGCTACTTTCCTTGAAGTGCTGTTTTGTAACGAAATATTTGGCCTCGTGGACGGTACGTCATCATGTGGATGAAAGAGGTCGTGCCGCGTTTTCAGGGTCTTTCCTCTTGAGCAAGGAATTAATTTTCCCTATTTTTTTATATATTATTATTCGGAGATATTATCCCTCCGGTCCTTGTATAACTTGGTTCCAGCTCGCTTATATTATAATATTTCTGTCTCTGAATTACTGGAAACTTTATTACCTGAAATGTATTACAAGACCGTGCGGTATTTGCACAAAACGCTTGTAAGTTTCAGTATTCTTAAAACAGCGAAGTGATACTTCGGTTCAAATAAAATGAATTCACAAGAACATAAATCTAGCTTGTCTTAAACAGAGTAATTAAATCAATGGATTTTTAACTTATACAGGATCAGGGTTTGAAGGCGTAAGCGTCACCACTCCACTCGAGCTTCCGTTACGTGCCCCTTGCTACACCTCAGTAACCCTGGTGTAAAACATGCAAGCAACTAGAAAATATCGAAACATTTTATCAAACTGACTTCATCTTTTTTTCTTTTGTTTCATTAGATATAGACGAGTGTAGCACCAACTCCCACAGCTGTGATGTCAATGCTGTTTGTAACAACACGGAGGGAGGCCATAACTGCACCTGCAAAAATGGATTCATTGGAAATGGGAAAAACTGTACAGGTAGCTATCGATACTCGGAGAGTCGCGGCTCTAAGTCTTCGTAGTTAAATAATTACTTAGAATGCAAAACTAAATGGTTAAACACTAGTCAGCTGATTCCTAAAGCAAAGCACGCGCTCTGATTGGTTAATTTAGCGCCTACTATTTGCCCATGGGTGTACGCTGCTGACGTGTGTGCTAATGTTTACAAAGCAAATCTTTTGACAGACATTGTTTCCAAATTAATGGCCGACTTTCCTCTGCCAGAAATGCGAAACTGTCTTCACAGTTGTCTGAAGATGAAACTTTATCGAGTTACTGGTGTGCAGTCGGTTGTCATGAATGAATTTTCGCGCGCTTGTTTTCTTTTGTCATGTAAGACTACACGAAAATTTTTTTGTGATGTAGCTCAATAAAAGGACTTCTGTTGTTCCAATGTCTCAATGTTATGTTATTATGTTATGTTATGCAAACTTGGGAGGTTTGCTAAGCACTCAAGAAGCTAGAGTCGCACGAGGCGATAGCCGAGTGCGACTCTTACGCTTCTTTCGTGCTTAGCAACCTCCCGCGTGCATCCATAACTCAATAGTGCACGCTATGGCGTTCACCATTTGTTAATTAGATATAGATGAATGTACTTCCAAGACCTATAGCTGTGATGTCAATGCCGTGTGTCACAATACCAAAGGATCGTACAAATGTACATGTAAAACCGGTTACACTGAAAATGGCAAAACGTGCACTGGTAATGTCAGCCATCCTTTAAGCGCTTTCCATTCAACCAAAAATTTCCGAACTTTCGAAACAGAGAAAAATGGTACGGAAATGCCTTACGAGAGTTTCGACTTTCCGGAAAATACGAATATTGTTGAATTTCCGAAATGCGAATCATTCAACCGAAAATTCCAGGAAAATCAAATGGAACGGAAATTCCGGAATTTTCGAAAATTTGTTTATACCTCGGGGAGTTATTCATTTTTCTGTAAATTGTGGACTATGCTGTTCCCTTAGCTACTGGAAATTTCCGGAAATCCAAACTGCAATGTTTGGTCAAATGAAAAGAAAGCGCCCCTAATGTCATTATTTTATCTAGTATCATTTGACGGATGAATTTAGCATTGGATATAATCTGTGCCAGAGATGCTCCACAGTAACTGTTTTGAGAGTTTTAAGGGGAAAAGTGGACCAAACTCAGTAGGGTGTCGCAAGAAAAATTACCATTGTAATGGAATCTTTAAGTATTTTCCACACTTTTGGATCTAGGAACGGATTCGACTACGAGCGACTATGCGAGATTTAATCGCAGGTTTATCGAAATATTCCGTGAAGTTATACATCAGAAGCTTTCAAGATTTAACCATGTTTCCAACATTGTTAACGTAGTTAGTATGTTAGAGATAGTTATATTTTCCGTGATTGTAAAGCATGAGAGTCTTCAATTAGTTCTGTTAAGCTAAATTCATTGGCGCGTTGATGAAGGTCATAATCATCATCAGCATCATCATTATCATCATCGTCATCGTCATCATCGGCTTACTTACCTTTCCGAAACGTGTCTGTACCACTTATACATTTATGTAGAAGCTCGCAATGATATGATGACGGCTACTTCGTCGTTCCTCTCACCAAAATTACACTTTTCACACGCGCGTACTGTAAATCTCGTACTTGTAATCGTATTCATAATCTTACTCGTACAAAAGGTGCCCATATATACATGTACAGCTATAAAATTGGTTTAATTCTGGTAAGACAAAGGCTGTCACTCTCTGTAAAAATTTCCAGCAAAACCGGTTTTCGTTTGAATCCATATTAATTTATTTTTTGTGTGTTTTAGATATAAACGAGTGCTCTACCAAGTCCCACAGCTGTGATGTCAGTGCTGTGTGTCACAATAGCAGAGGATCTTACCGGTGCACATGTAAACCTGGATACACTGGAAATGGCAAAAAATGCGCTGGTGATTATACAACTTCCTGATATCCTTATTAATTGAGAAAAGGATATTTGCGTAGGCAGCTCGTTTGCTTACATGACGAGGAAAATAGATTCCAAAGTATATGAGTACTTTCTCCGTGAAAGCTTGATTTATGTAATTCAGACAGTTGTTCTTTTAATGATCATATTTTCTTATACATTTTACTTGTGACTACATTGTTAATTCTTATATTTTAATGTTAGCTAGTTCTTAATGTTAATTTATTTAAATTCATATACCTTCATAAGGCTCTTATAATTTCTTTTTCTGTTTTTTTCGTGGCGTACCTGTGAACTAGCTTTTTAACTAAGCGTACCGACCACGTTAAATGTATTGATTGATTAATTGTTCGTTGAAATGCCAGCTTTTTCAGAACTCAGCATCGCTCTCAGTAAACCACTGTAACTATGCACTATTTCATAGAAGGCCATTTCCTTGCGGAAAAGAGCGGGCAACCCCGAGCAGTTAAGACAGTCCGATCTTGCTCTCTTGGGTAGGCCGTCACAGCCCAGGGTTTGGGTTATCTTCCGAGCTTGTGGGGAAATGAATTTTGTGAGAGACTGATTTTAACCCAATTAACAAAGAATTCGAGAGGGACTATTTTGGCTTGCCCAGCTGAAAAAGAAAATTAAAAACTAATTGCAATTCCTTGAAAGGTAGTCCAAAATTGTAACGTGATCTCACTGTTTAACTTTAATTAGTAGCCACTCAGTCGTGTTCTGTTGAAAATCAGCGAATCTGATTGGATCTCTCATCGTTTCTATTTAACAATTATTCCACGAGTGTGCGTTGGATATGAGATGGTAGATAGCCTAGGAGGTGCGTAGCGCCGAGTTGGCTATTACCATCTGATATTCAATAAGTGCGAATGGAATGATTGTTCCATTGAAAACGCCTCCAAAATATAAAAACTAAAATAAACTTAAAATAAAAACACTCAAAAAATAGGCGTACGCCTGACCATCTTTGTAGAGCATTGTATAATGCCTGTTATGATATAAGCCGAGAAATTTCGGAGTTTTGATTGGTTGATAGTATCACTATTTCGGCGTAATAGTGGTACAATAGCAAAAATAATAAAAAAACACTCAAAAAGTATGCTTACGCCTGACCATATTTGTACAGCATGGTATAATGCCTGATATACCATGATGGCTAAGCCAATCCAAACTTTTGAACTGCATTTTACGATGATCCAGATTTTAAGAATTAATAAATAGATTCCATGTTGCCGTGCGTTTGTTCAGTAATAGATCACATACGACGTCAACACACTTTCTTCACAGCCTCGACAATAATTTTTTTCATTTTCTTTCGCCCAGTCACGTAAAATATTATTCAAATTTTACTACTTTCCGCCATTTTAAAAAAACAGAGGGAGAGTGTTTGTTATATTGACCTCATCTATCCGTCTGTCCTCCAATAGATCATAGGTGAGAACCAATCAAAATGCAAGAATACTTATATTGTATTGCAAGAATACTTATTGTATAATCGCTGATAGACAACGACCGCGAGCGCGCTGCTCTTGAAAGTGAAAATTATTTTTAATTTCATACTTAAAAATGCACAAAATTATAGGTTAAGTGCTGTTATCCTTTGGAGTGTCTACCAAAACAATTGGACTACTCGCCCTCGTTTTCGTGGGCGACGGTCAACTCGGATACGCCTCGATGACTATTTGCTCATAAAAATTTCGCACCCGTAGTCTCATTGTTAATTTACCGTAACGGAAATTAATTACCCACAATTTTTACCTATAGCTGAGAATTGTTTTCTGTTCAGTAGTCAAATTGCTTTCTTTCAAATTGGAAGTTAGCGAAGATTTAAGCGTTAAATAATTTCTTTGTAGAGATCACCATCAATGGAAGTCTATTAATTTATTTGTTTCTTTTAAAATTTAGTCTCTCCTGTCATTAATAATCACGCCATAAGCGTATGTGCGTAGCTTTGTACTGTGCAACTTTCAAATAACCTCGATTTACTCAGCACTTCAAGCAAAGGTCTGCAAGCAAATTTTATTGTCACTTTCACACAGTTTGTCGGAGGTGAAGTCACATCTTTCGCTTCTAGTATATCTATAAATATATCCAGCAGAGCAAGATCTGCAAACGACTTTTCCTGAGTGTATTATTTGATTTACAGTTTTTAAGACCTGTGCCGAAATTTACAAGTCCGGAGTCAAGATCAGTGGAGTGTACAAAATCAATCCTGATGGTTTGGGTGAATTTGACGTCTTCTGTGATCACAAAACAGCGGGTGGAGGATGGACAGTGTTTCAGAAGAGACGGGATGGCTCTGTAGATTTCTTCCGAGCTTGGGATGACTACAAACGAGGCTTCGGCAATCTGAACGGCGAGTTTTGGCTCGGACTGGACAAGATTCGCCGCCTGACTAGGAGCAGCAGTAACAAGCTTCGTGTTGACTTGGAAGACCTTCATGGTAAAGCAGCATTTGCTGAATACAGCTCGTTTTGTGTGGCAAGTGAGGGGGCGAAATACCTCTGTGGTATTTGTTCTGATCACCTCGCCAAAATGTACTGGATTTTAAAATTAGTTTAGTAGATGTTTACTGGTTTGCCTGGGCAACTATGTTGAAGGAAAATGCAGAAAGCAGCGACCCCCCGCCAATAAATCCAAAGAGTTCATTTGGCTTTTCTTTTCTCAGGTACGGCTGGTGATTCTCTCGGCTATCATCGTGGCTATGCATTTAGCACCAAAGACCGCGATAACGACGGTAGCCCAAGCAGCAACTGTGCATTGTCTTATAAAGGTGGCTGGTGGTACAACTACTGCCATTACTCAAACCTCAATGGTTTGTACCTCAATGGTAAGGTCGATAGTGTAGGAATAGTGTGGTATTACTGGAAAAAGAACAGTGAATCTTTCAAGAGGTCTGAAATGAAGATTCGTCCAAAGAACTTCTAAAATTCAATGTCGCCAACTTCTTGTTAAGCTGAAGTATGTATCCAACAGCTTACTAATAGCCAAGGAGGGTGTCCTTTTGCTGTGGTTTTCTTTTTTTGGTTTTTAGTGCTGTTTTTTCCATCAAGAATGGAACTCAACTCTTTCTGAGCAGTAGTTTCGTTGGTTTATCTTAGTAAGGTTTCATAAATGAAGTTCCTCAGTTGAGTAGAAATTACATATTCAACTTTTAGTACAAGCTATCAAAAAAGAGAAATTTTTAGATATACTGGCTAGTTTCATTTATCTTGTATCCACACTATGCGTCAGCTAGCTGGATTTCCTCAGGAACCAAAATGTTAATCGTCTAATACGAGATAGTTCAAACGTTTTGCGCATACCTGTACCAGCGAAAAACCTGTTTCTGAGAGGTAAAGCAAATAAAAGTGGTGAAATATTACTCTTTTATTAACATTTCAATCTGGCATAAATGAGCAGCATCTAATTTCTCTTAAATGGAACATTAATACATTGTCTGGAAAATCAGTCACGAGAATAAAGACCATCGTCAACATTGAGGCTGATGCCGGTTGACGGTAGTGTAGGACCATTCCATTTTATATTCCCCCCCCCCCCCCCCCTATTGAGGTACTAGGAAATCTGAGGGAGGAAGAGTCTTAAAAGGTCGTTTCCTTGGGGGGCAACTATGTCGGTGCCTTTGATCTTTTAATAAATTTTGAAGAGGGAAGTGTGTCGGCACTTTGATCTTCCTTTCTTGGAGGGGGGAAGTTTGCTTTTCGCCGAGGGGAGGGGATAAAATATAAACTTCCTCAATAGGCGGGTGCGGATGTTGAATGGACTGGCCCAAACACAGCGACAAAAGCTTCCTCCACCGTACCGCCGGCAAAAACGATGTGTGACATCTGCAGACCGCAGAATGCAGACTTTTTAACCCATCGTATTCTCAAGTATTCCCATTTCCATTACCGAGAGCTAACCGTAAACAGGCTAACCTGCGTTCTATTCAGGCCAACCAGAAAGCTATTTAAGCCCAACTGTAGTCTGCAGTCTGCAGCTGCAAATGTCATACACCGCCAACAAAATGACAGTGATCAGGGTAAAACCCGGCAATTTAAACAAAGAGACCGCAAACCATTATGCCCGCCCTGGGGCAAAAAAGCCTGGCGGACTTTGAGGGATTATATCAGTTCCACCATGCGCTAATTATTGATGCAGTGAGAACAGAGGAGGAGTCTTCCGCCAACTCTTCCGCCATTTTGGTTCTGAGCTCGCGGTATAAATGAAACTTGAAGGCGGGAAAAAAAGTAGTGAAATAAGTCGGGAAAATGTCGGGAACAGTAAGGAAAAAAGTCGGGATAAGGGAGAAAAGTCGGGGAAAAAAGTGGAGAAACTAAAATTAGTGTGAAAACTCTTCATGGCACTAAGTGGGCTCCGTACCTGGGACTGTTGGTTGTCTCTCTCTGCAGAGCCCGCCTCTTGGTAGTACTCACGCACTGATTGGTGGACCAATGCGGATGTCTTCTCTTACAGATGAAATCTTTCTACCCCATCCAAGGGCCATAGTGACAAAAACAACTCTCCATTTATTTGCTCTCTGGGCCAAAAAGTCGCCTCAAAATTGTATCTTTCATTCTTACTGTCTCTGGAGCATAAAACTGCTCAAATAATCGATTTTCAGGTATAAAAGGTCCCTCCTCTGGGCCATGTTGCTTTTCTTTAAGGATGTTTGCAAACAGCTTATAAGCCTTTTGAGGCAGATGAATTAATGTTAATGGTAATTGGTACCGTATTCCAATAGAGATGTGGCAACTGGTCGCAGAATGTTAACATAACCTTCATAATCATTTCCCTTCCTGAGTACATTGGCAAAACAGATTACCAAGTTTAGGGAAGCAAGTACACGAAGTTCCTTTAATCAGGTCTGAAGTCATTTCCTCTAAAAGTGAGAAATAATTAAGCTTTGAAGGTTTGGTACCAAAAGGACAGCCATATGGCCATTCTCAATCTTAAAACTCTTTGCGAGGCACTGTGTACCAAAATCCCATAAGTTAGGAATTCAATTACATGAAGCCTGTGTAAAGATATCATCTATTTGGTGTATTGATAATGACGTATTTGAAATCGTTTACTCACTTATTAACGGCTATACAATCATGGAAAAGTGTATTAGTATACATTGATGCAGTAAATGATACAAGACTGAATATTCTTCTGATGTCAACCAGAGATATTGTAAGATGAAAACAACCATTTATTTCTGTGCCATGATCACTATTAAAAAGTCAAGAATGTAAGGAATTAACAAAACAAACCGACTACATAACAACCTTTCAGAAATAGTCTAGCTTTGATTATTTTTACTCATCATTCAAGGATGCAATGCGCGTCATCTATAATCACTGCTTTGACAGCTGAAAATAGACTGTACTCTCAGAACTTTTAATCCATCCTCACAAGAAAAGAACGCTTCTCTCATTTCCAGCCAGAATAATTCGTTCTCTAGTTTCTTCCCTCTGGGAGGTTATAACCGGCAATCATCATCCTTGTCCGATTCGGTTCCGGCGTTCACCCCTAAAATCACTGCTTAGAGTCCTTTATCTCAAGCTCGAAGCTGGTCGTACATTAAGGCCTTTAAGGGGAAAGCAACTAAAACTATAGACTTACAACTTGTACCATTGGATATTGCATCCCTTTCCTTCAACAATCGCGGCGAAACGTGAAAAAACTAGCGCTTATCCGTATCCCGTTGGAAGTACTGCCACTACATCTTTCCTTAAACACAGTGTTTTCAGACAAATAGCTTGTTTAACTTTGAAAATAACTTCTGTATATAACCAGCAGAAAGCAGCGTAGCTTGAAGACTATTAAAAAACGAAAGCGCCATATTGAAAACAGGAACAGTTTCTCCCTGCCCTAGGCAGAATTGAATTGTACTGTTTACACAATTTAGTTGAGGACCTATCCTCTGTGCGTCTTGGCTTGGCCTGCATAGACACGTGACCAGGGTACGTTCTCGAGGTAGCTAATAGCCTGGCATCACGCACTTCCTTTCTTTCTTGGTGACGCAATCAGACTCCCGTGAAGACAAGATAAATACTAATTTATTACTTGCTGGTTGTATCGAACTTGGTAAACTGATACACAGTACTTTGGAAAATTACGAGTGACACGACGTTTGTTTACAAATGTGGAAAAAATCCTTGATTTTCGAGTTAAAGGCAGGAGCTACTTTTGTGCAACTTGTACTTTCATACATACAATAACGTATTTGTCCTCTCAGTGTCAAGCACGGTACTTCTGGTATATTTTTATTGACGAGTCACTACGTAGTCGGTAGAAATCGTTCGATGTTTATCGCAAAAATAACGCTGAACACTTCCTATGATTCGTGTTACTTTTTTTCTCATTACTTTGGAATTAATAAAACTGCTCGATTTCCTTTTCTTTTTTTGAAATTCTTTATTAATTGTCTAAATCCTAACTTGCAGCTTAAACAAAGCAATACTAAAGTCTACAGATGAAATTAAATATTAACAATGTAATGTATCCGTATATTTCACCGTTTATATTTTCAAATTAAGGTCGACAAAGAAAAGAAACCTTCTTTGGCTGATTACTTTTCATTGAAACGGAAGCAACCCATCGTACCTTAGGCGTACTTAACTATGTGTGCACTTAATTTGCTGATTTTGGCTAAGTAATATTTCGCGAGGTTTTAATTTCGCGATTTCAAGAAGACTAAATAAAAAAAGAACATTAAATTTAGCGAAAGTACATGTACGTCAACAAGCGTTTTATTTCTTCTCACAGAGGTAATGAATCGTCAATTACACCATACTGAGATATTTCAAACAGGAACTTTTAGATAAGGTAAAAACACAATCAGGCGTTCGCTTGTTCGATTAGTAGATTTAATTAGCTTCATCCAGATCCTTGAAACAATCTTCCGAAGGAAGGGTTGCTGTGCGTTGACAACACCAGCTTTCTCCCATCCGGCAATATTCGTCTTTGTAGAAAAGAGATTCCGAAAGAACTGGAGGAAGAACGTGATTCAGAAAAAGATGGCCAGGCAAGTCGTAGAAATGAAACTTTTAGCTATTATGGAAGCTATTTTTGTGTCGAGTAACACTTATTTTACATGTATGCGATAGTTTGAATTTGTAAATTTGTTATGGTAATAACTTTCGCACGTGTAAAACTCGCATGTTTTAAAGTTCGCGATTTTTGTCAATTCGCGAAAAACACGACAATTAAGACGCGCGAAAATGAGCTCAAAAGCGCAAAATTGTTTTCAATTTCGTTGACGTGGAATCTCGTGCGCACACTCTTATTTTTAGGTGATAGCATTTTCAGTAATACGATCTCTCGATAGCTTTAACAATTCGTCAAATTTCCCGAGTGAATTTGAGGTTACAGTAAGGGTTATTATGCCCTTCCGAAGAAAACCAATGTACTTATTTTTGAAATAAACACAAACATGAGACTATTTATTCAAGAGCCAAAATTTAGAGAATTCGATTTCTAAATGGAACTACAAAGACCCTAAACATTGATTGAGAAAACAGCGTCTTCAGTTAAAACCTGTTTGTTTCTCACATTACCAAGCTGAGAATTCTTACAATATGCTTGACTTTGTGACAATCACTCGGCGGTCGTCGTCACTGGAAGTTCCAGTTCTCTTTCGTTTTGAGGTGCAAGACGACCACGGGAACACATACACTGAGATAAAGGGCAGCTCGTCAACATAGTACGTAACGCAGAGCGATAATTTGTTGAAAACAAAAACAAAATCACGGGGTTAATAACAGTGCTGAGCAGTGGAAACAAATCTGTTAATGTTCTCAGGGTAGAACATTTGTCTTTCAGCGACAAATCGACATTAGCAATTTGTACAAATATGTGGACGTAATATGGAGTCCAGCATACGAAACAAGCGACAACCATCGATATCACGATTTTTATAATTTTTCGGTTTTGATTATGGCGCCGCATGCTGTCACCTGGTCCAGGTGTTCTTAAAGAATTTATAATTTTACAGTAAAGAGCGATTATAAGGATGAGAGGCACACAGTAGCATAAAGTAAAATCCACCAAAGAATATATGAACATAAAGGTGTTTTCCTTGATCGAGCAAAATGCTTGTCCATCTTCACGAACAAGTGATGAGTAGAAGAAATAGGGCAAGTTAATACCAAGTGCTAAGATCCAAGTCAGCGAGAGTAAAATTCTTCGAATCTTTGTTGTTATTAGGCTCATCTTGAGAGGGGACACAGAAGCGATATATCGATCCTTAGTTATGAGTAAATTACTTAACAGGGAAACTGTATACGAGGACACGGCGACAAAAGCCAGTGACTGGCATAAAAAATCACCTCTCGTATCCTTGATGCTAACGCGATTAAAAATTTTAAAGCCAGTGGAGTGTTCTAATATGAACCACGGTCCTGCCAAGCAAGTAAGTATCAGATCCGAGGTCGCCATGTTCACTATGTAGCAGTTAGCACTGGTCCTGAGCGTCCGTGTCTTGTAAAAAGACATGACAATCATTATATTACCAACAAGGCTCGCGACGATCAGAAGGGATGCAGCTACTGTGCAGACGACATTGAACATGTCGGGACACTTGGAATTATAGACAGTGTTAGAGTCGTTCATCTTCTACTCACTATCCACGGTTACAAGATTCTGAGGAGAGAAAAAAGGAATGAAGGTGACGCTTCTAATAGAGATTTTTGCAAGCGGGAAGATTCACTGTAACTTGAGACGTTTCAGTTATTCCTCTTTGTTAGAGTGTCAACAACGGTCTGGAAAACTAACATTTTTCGCAATTCAAAAGCTAGCAAATAGAGGACAATGAAGCCAAGGAAGCTAACAAGCAGGTGCTAAACATCACTGACACTGCGTTAAACTTTGATCTCTGTTTTCAGATATTCATCCACTGCTTTCAGATACTTCTTTTTCTTTACCTCGTTAAAACTAACCTGGCTTCTTAAACATGGAATTGAGGAGTCTTTCGAGTAATTTATTTTTTCTTAAAGTTGATGCCTTGGTCGATTTGTTTTATGAATTTGCTGTAAGCAAATACATTTGACATCTGATCAGCTTTTATTTCAATATTTAGTATTTTATAAGGTATTACATGCAAATAAATGATTGAAAAACGCTATGACATGCTTCCCTCAAATGACCTATTGCTGTACTGTCAGTTGAACGCAAAACTCTATGCCAGTTACGGGGTCTTTTTGTTTAAGTTGTTGACCAAATTTGTCCCACCTCTCTAAAAGTCGTTTTTCATTTTTAAAATGTATCTCTACCTAGCGATGGACGCTTAGTCCGTGCGGTATCCACTGAGCTCAATGTTGTGATGTGAGTTCACTTTTCACTGAGTTAATCATCCTCAGAGATTAAAGCTGAAAAAAGACCTATCGCCACCGCTACTTAGCAACGTGTACTTCATTGTAGAATGCAGTTAGTGACAGACACTAAAAAGAAGCTTATGTTTCGCCAGTTCCGGTAATAGTAATTCTACCTCAAGTAGGTTGAGGTTGTTTACCACTTGGAAGTTGTGTGTTTATACGAAATTTGCACTCATCTTTGTGAAGCAACACCATTCATTATAGGCACACTCTAAAAAATCTTCAAATCGTGACAAGAATCCCTCTTTTTTTGAAGATAACAGATTTCTGAAACAAGCGTTTAAACGATACTAACTTCAAACATGATATCACTAACAATTAACCTTAGGCACGATTTAAGTCAGTAAGAAATTGCTTCGTGTCGCTTGAATACATTTATGAACTGTGGAATGGCCATCACTTTACATTATCAATAAGGTTTAGAATCTATAAACTGCCTCCCCTCATTAACAGTAATTCTACTAAATTACCTTTTCGTTTTTTCGCAACAAGTTGATGAGTGAAAACAAACCCCTGAGAAAACTTCTTCCAAATTAAACCTGAAGCAATAAGCCAATTTTGTCAGCCGCCCATCTAAGGCAGTGTGGCATACATGTATCGACTATTACACCTTTATCTATGCAGTAAATATGTATTTATGCGCAGGTGATGATTATGGTTTCATTTGAAAACAGCAATTGTTTGGAGAATCATGGGTTATGCAACAGGGCAATGGCTGCATGGATCAGGGAGCGAGCCTGCTTCTCTTTTGAAAGCGTGTAGCCATTAGTTCTATTGGCCAGGCGTGGCTGTGCGAATGAGGTACACTGAATAGTGATAAAAAGCGAACAACATAAACATAATAGTCGTAAAGCACTTACCAAAGAAAGGGTCGTTAATTAAACATGTTTAAAACAAACCATCCGAGACTGAGTGGCGCTGCGGTTTCATTAACGAGAGATTTTACGCTTTTAAGTCTGCGAATCGTATCTTGTCTACATATTCCTCGTTAGAAACGCCTAGACGCCCTTTCCTCAGTGGTCGAAGATATTAATTTTAGCGGGAGAAAACATCCGCCTGTAGAATCAGCATTTGTTTTTGTGATTTTATTAAATTCATTTCACGTCCTAATTGTGAATTTTTTTTTCGTCACAGCTGACAGTATTTGATTGGCGGACACTAAATTGATGTAGTTCCGAATGATTTGAACAACTGCCTTGAACGCTCGACATATATTTAATTCATGAATGTTTTATATATCGTGTTCATTGTGATATTTATTTAATGTTTGTTGTGTGCTGTTAAGAAAGTAGCCTAAACATTCAGTTTTTTTTATTAATGGCACACGAAGCATGCTTTATTACTTGGTAGAAAATACCAGTTGCTTAAAGTTTACTAAACATTACGAATAATATTTATTTCTTTATTCATTGCCGAAGCTGATTATAATTCAGATTACTTTTGACAGACATAAACTGGATCCTAGATCAGGTCCCACATTTGAGAAAATAGCCTTTAACTGTAGGTCTAACACACTTCGCACATTCCGCAGTTTGGCAGGAAGTATTTTAAAAAAATATACAACTCCGTCAAACTTTGACAAAATATAATTGTTAAACCTTTAAAATGTTGAAGAAAGGTGAATTTTTGCATGTAAGACATTCAGCTTGTTGGAATAAACGACTGTGCTTTGGCAGTGTCCGGCAGTAAGTGCTAAATTTCTGAGTTTCCCAAGGCAAATTAGCCTGTTTTGAGGTCACCTTGAAAACCGGCTCGCAAAAAAACGAAAAAAAAAAAAAAAAAAATCGAACTCAATGATCGAAACAAATTTGATATTTGTATATTGTATGTAATGATTGACTGTCTCTGAAACAATGAAGCCAATCGGTGAAGGTCCGAAATTTGCTTTATCCCTTCTTCACGCGGACAGCCTCTTTAAGAAAGACCCATGTAGGGAGGACAGGACTGGTTTGGGGAATTGAGTCAATACTGTCGGAAAAAGATTATCTTCAGTTACCCGACTGGAGAAGAAAGTCGAATCACAAGACCGCATGGAGTCGCAGTCGGGAAGCGAAAGCGCATACATACATACATACATACATACATACATACATACATACATACATACATACATACATACATACATACATACATACATACATACATACATACATACATACATACATACATACATACATACATACATACATACATACATACATACATACATACATACATACATACATACATACATACATACATACATACATACATACATACATACATACATACATACATACATACATACATACATACATACATACATACATACATACATACATACATACATACATACATACATACATACATACATACATACATACATACATACATACATACATACATACATACATACATACATACATACATACATACATACATACATACATACATACATACATACATACATACATACATACATACATACATACATACATACATACATACATACATACATACATACATACATACATACATACATACATACATACATACATTTTATTTGTTATCAAATTGAAATTACAATTATAACATGCCCGCGGATAGCTGAGCTAATCTAGGCGGGTCATGTTTGGACGAGTTATTAATATACAACTAGGTACAACTAAATACAACTGAAGGTAACATGAGAACTAAAGAGACCAGAATTGACAACAATGAATAAAGACAACTAATAAACTAACGATATCACAAAAAATAATTAACAACAGTTACGACGAGAGACTACAGATACACTAAAGCGAAATTATTGAGTATTAATGAATACATACTAGGAGGAAAATAAATTCAGCTTTACTTTTTGAACAATTTCTGTAAGATCGATATAACAGTCTTCTGAAGCTGGAATTTCAAAAAGTATTTGTTTTATTTTCCTCTTAAAGACATTTTTTGGAAGCTTTCTTAAATATATAGGCATTTCATTCCAAATTTTTGTTCCGATTCTAGAAAATGAACTCACTTGAATTGAGAGTCTAGAACTTTGTGTGTAAAAATTATCTGAGACAGAGGATCGAGTATTGTAAGAATGAATAACAGAAATGTCTTGAAAGAGATCTTGAATGTTTCCAGGAGCATTTCTGTGTCTTATTTCAAACATAAGGTTAGCTAAAAGCTCATAATACAAAAATTTTAACGGTAAAACACTGGCATCAATAAATAAAGGAATCGTATGTTGATTTCCCTCAGAAAAATAAATAAAGCGAAGAGCTCGCTTTTGGAGCTTGAGAAGCTTTTAAGGTGTGATTTATATGCTTGGCCCCAGGCCACCAAACCATAAGTTAAATAAGGAGTAACTAAGGATCTATAAATAGTTAAAAGAGTTTGTCTTGGCAGAAAGTGCCGTAGTTTACAAATCAATCCTACAGTTCGGCTTATTTTAATAGCTACATGATCAATATGATGTTTCCAAGAAAGATTATCGTCAATTATTACACCTAGATATCTCACAAATTCTTTACATTCTAGAACCACATTCTTTTGTTGATCATTATCGAATATCATAATTTCGGGATGATTTCTGAGCTGGTCTAAAGATAACAAAATTTGTTTTTTTTTAATATTTAAGGTTAATTTATTAGCCGTTAACCAATCGAACAATTTGCAGAGTTCTTGATTTACAGTCGACTCAAGGGACTTAAGATTTTTGTCAGCATATACGGCATTCGTGTCGTCAGCAAATAAAAAAATTTAAGTTTGTCAGAGGATTCTTGGATATCGTTGACATAAATTAGGAAAAGTAAAGGGCCTAGGACTGAGCCTTGCGGTACACCACAAGTGGTATTTTGCCTTTTAGATATATAAGAGCCAATTTGCGTAGTTTGAGTTCGACCATCCAAGTAAGATGAGAACCACTTATTTATAACACCACGAAAACCATAGTGATCTAACTTGTGTAAACGAATTTTATGATCGACTGTATCAAAAGCCTGTTTCAGGTCAATGAATACACCACATGAGAACAAGCGCTTGTCCATATTTTCCTGTACAATGTCAAGAATTGCATGCTGTGTTGAATGCGCTTTGCGGAAGCCATATTGAGATGAAGAAAGTATATCATTTTGCTCAATGAAAGATTCCATTCTAGAGTAGACCAATTTTTCGAAGATCCTATTAAAGTTAGACAGCAAAGAAATAGGCCTATAGTTGTTTGCATTAGTGTTATCTTCGGCTTTAAAAATAGGAATAATTTTTGCCATTTTTAATTTAGTGGGATACATCCCAGATGAAATAGAAAGATTTATTATTTCCGCAAGTGTACTGCTTACAACATTTGACGAGTACTTCAACAGTTGGGTGGGACGTGAGTATAAACCATGAGACTTGTTATTTGGTATGCACAAAATTTCCAATTCCACTTCAGTTGGGGTAACTAGATTGAAAGCAAACGACGAATCCGGAGAGTTAGATCTGTTCATAAAATCAAAATAATTACGCTGAACGGTTGGTAACTTATTTGCCAGTTTAGGTCCAACAGAAGCGAAATGGTCATTAAGTACGTTGGCTATTCTATTATGGTCACAGGTAACAGAATCATTATCAGTAGGGACTTTAATAGAAGTAATAGGTTTTGTGTTCTTCAATTTACGAGCTAGTACATTGTTTATTCCCTCCCAAGTTTTTTTCATATTAGTTAGGTTATCATTAAAAAATTTAGAATAGTATTGCTGTTTACTTAAACGCGTTAAGGTACAAATTTTGTTCCTATAAATTTTGTAGTTGGCGGTGTCACCAGACGCATATAACTTATTTTTAACTTTAATGGAGATTCTTATATCTTTGGTGATCCATGGTTTGGAGAGCTGTTTTGCTTTGCGGTTTGAAATTGTCTTTATAGGTACATGTTTATTTATCGATTTGTTAAACTTGTTGTAAAAAGAAGAAAATAAATTGTCCACGTCACACGGTTTTTTATCTGAGAGAGTATTCCAGTTCACATTAGACAGATCGCCTTTAAAACTGTCCCTAGAGAATCTAGAAAAATCCCGCACGTTAAATTTTCTTATCTTAATTTTATTCCTCACAGACTTCAGAATACAGAATTGCGAAAAATGATCACTTATATCAGGGATGATATTTCCACTAGCCACAACTTGATCAGGATTGTTGATAAAAATGTTGTCAATTAGTGTGGCGGAGGTAGAGCGGACACGCGTTGGTTTGTCAATTGTGGGAACGAGAAAACAACTTTGAAGGGAAGTCAAAAAAACCGTGACTATACGAAGATGACGCACATTTTAAAAGGTCAATATTGAAATCACCCATGATCACAATATATTTCCCAGAGGACACCAAGTTTTTCAATAGTCTCATCAAAATATGATTGAAAGATTTCAGGAGAGTTGTGTTGTCTATAAAAGATTCCACAAATAACATTTTTCTTATTCTCAAAGGGAAACTCAGCCCACAATACCTGAAAAGCTTCATTGGAGGTCCTTTCTAAAACACGGTAATCGAGTGACTCATCAGTGAACATTCCCACACCCCCAGACGCCAGAGGTGTTGGAACATATTCAAATACGTAGCCAGGTATATGTGCGGTGCACAATTGTGAAGTTACATTGGTGATTTTTGTTTCAGTAACTCCGATGACATTAAAATGAAAATCTACTTCATGCAAAAGTTGAGTTTGAAGATTTTCCAGATTACGATTCAAGCTAACTACGTTGTTATGAAATATAGAAAAGCTAGAGATAGTTTCATGTTTTGACAACTTCGTTTTCATTTCCTTAAAACTATGGGGGGAGAAATATCGACTAGTTATTCTGTTAGAGGAGTAATCAACGGGGTTCAAATTATAATCTAAGGTTGTATTTAAGGAAAACAAATCTAAGTCATATAAGCTAGTAAGTTTCTCTAATTCCCTTTTAGTTTTACATGTGGTCGACACTGAACTATTAAACTGGCCATGAATTTCTGCCAAACATCCAGAACAACTATAATACGGTAAAATCTTCAGTATAGATCTAATAGAATTCACTGTACTTCTGTTCCTGCCTTTCATATTAGTACCATTATAAAGCATAACAGTAGTTTAACTTAGCTGCAAGGATCCTCTGATCGAGCTTCAGGGCGTTCACGCAGTCTTAACTTAGTTAAGTCGTCAATCGCCCCCAGACGAATCGCCATAGAAGTATCTGTTTTGCGTAAGAAGATTGCTGCGCCTTTCGCCCAACACCACTTGTAGTTGTATGTGTTTTGGTGTGCCTTCACTGAGTGTAACAGCTCTTGTAGTCTCGGTGTAAGGTGGCTGTAAATTGCAATCCGATTAATTTCAGCAGAAGACGGGAGATTCAGGCCCTCGGTGGTTAGTCGACTGGCGTTACCTCTTGACGCGAGCACTTTGTCACGTATCATCCTTCTTGTGAATTTACAAATAATTGGGTTTGGTCGTCTTCGTTTACCATTACTGGTCGAAGTATCTCGCTGTGGGACCCTGTGAGCAATGTCGATCTCTGATAAGGAGATATCGACTCCAAGGCCTGTAAATAGCTTCACACACAATTCAGCGGTGTCTTGTGCAGATTCTCTTTCTGATATTAGTGGAACGCCCACGATCTTCAAGTTATATTGATAACTGTAATAGAGCATCTCGTCGATAGCTTTGTCAGTTCTGTCAACTTTAACTGTTAATAAATCCAACCTACGAGAGAAATTATCCAGAGCTTTTGATAAGCTGGATTCTGACTTCACAAGAGCATCATAGCTGTCGCTGAGGAATTGGACATCCTGTCTGCTCGGTAGAGCGGTGGCTGCCGCTTCGTGGTAATCCTTCTGTTCCGCCATCTTGGATTTGAGAAACTGAAATTCCTTCTTTAAATCATTCAGTTGACTCTTTAAATCATCGTTTTCTTTTCTTAGCCCTTTAACTTTGTCTCCCATTAGTCAACTGAGAAAAAAAGAAAATGTCTAACCTAGCCAAACAGTAAATACACGAGAAAGAACGCGGAGCGCTAGCTGAAGCGTGCCGCTTGTCATGACCAGGCTTGAGACGGTTAAAAAAAGTAATGCCCAAGATTGGATTACTTTACGAGAAACTTGATAAGATGGAAAGGAAACTGGACAATCTTGAAAGCTGCGTGAAAGTTGTCGACGGAAAAGTCGACAAAAAAAAGGTTTTGAATCGTTCAGCAAAGACGCCGCATTATTATTTACGGTGTTAAATTCAGGAATGTCTATGCAATCTCCAAAATTGAGAAAATGAAGCTCTTGGAAAGAGCTCTTCAAGAAAACACAGCGAGTGTGTAGAATAAGTTAAAGGAAGAGATCGAAACAAAACGGGATGCGAAGCTTTAGATGGAAGTGTACCAACGACGAGAAAACCTTCGCTTTTATGGGATCAGAGAAACATCGGGCACCACAGATGAAAACATCAAAGAGGTGCATTTATGCAGAATGAGTTGGATATCAGTGAGGCGGATACCTTTCAGTTTTAAAGAATTCATCGAATTGGGAGGCTTAATCCTTCACAAGATAAGCCAAGACCGATTATTGCCCGGTTTCTGCGATGAGCTGATAGTGTCAAGAGCAAACAAGCTGAAAGGAAAGGGTCTTGGAATATCGGCAGACCTACCACAAGAATTCGTAAACCGCAGAAGGGAATTGATGCCAAAGTTTAAGAAAACAAAAGAAGATGGACAATAAACGTTCTTCAAACGTTCAGAGCCGGATAAACTGTATTTGACCATGCTTAAAAATACTAAGTTTTTTCATGAACACGTAATTGCAGATATTTTTTTCCGTTTAACTGCTAAAACGGAGCTGCATGTTAAATTCTAAAATTAACACCATACGTGCAAGATTGAGATCATTGGTAGCATAATTAAGAGCCAATTCCTGTAAATACCGAAAATGAGATGACAGTCGCGAAATTTCGGATTTCTTCGTATTTTTCCCAGATAACCTCTATAGTGAGTTGTTTTCGAAAATGCCATTCAAAGGCCCTGAAGCGCTTTAGTTTTTTCGAAATCGAGGAAAGGTCCGAAAATCGCCATTTTAGCTGCCTGCTGCCGCCGAAAATGGTCGAAAATTGTGCATTTTCTTTTCGCTCGTACAGGTCAACGCGATGATATCTATCAATATACTTTGGGTAGCTCATAGTGCATGTCTTGCTGTTTCTAAAGCATTAATTTGATTAGCAAAAGCTCCAAGTGTTATAATATTTTACGCCGATACAAGTACCTTCATCGAAGCTCGTGAGCGAAAGGGCTAATTTTAGCTAATTTCAATACCATCAAAAGCCCACTGGTACATTGAATTTGAAGTCGAAACTAAAATTTTCTGAAAGCCCATACTCCATATTATGTTGTGTGAAAGTCTCTTCCGCGGCTCGATAAAAGTACCCTGTCGAGAGCAATAAACGTGTGGTACATTCTGAGAAATTCGTCATTCGTGAAATCAACATGGAACTTGGAAAGCTACCTACAGCAAGAACAAAAATAAGCGAATGGAAGCCATTTTCGTCAATAAAGATGCTTGCAATCTTTTCTTTTTTCCTTTTAGATTGACCACATTAATTAAATTGAATTTGGCAAACATTTGCAATTAAATAAATATAGACGCTGCTTTCGATACATTGTAATGTTATGCAAATTTATTTCGATCACCGGCGTGTGCATATCGCCCGAAACTGATTTTACTTCCGCCTACTGTATGTTTCTTTCGGAAGGTTACAACTGTAACACCTATTATTCGTTCAATATCGGCAGTTTTAATTTTTGTGGAAGACCCACAGCCGAACCTGACTTCAAGGAAAAAAAAAAACATTTTGAAACGTGAAACTTGAGTAATCAATCGAATACAGTTGCATCCATTATGTTTGGCGTAAATATTCGAGCACAACCATTTCATGTAAACAGGCACAATCTACTTTAAAAATAACCGTCTTATCGCAGCATTTCTTGAAATCCTGGTCTGAGACCAGGTAATGATAACAAAGCGCGAGCAGTTGGCGGAACCTCATGATCAACTGTCGCAAAGTTGTGGCATAATACGGCAAGATAATTCGACCGTTGTATTTATTACCCGTGTGCTTGCAATTCTAATATAATCGGTACAATTGCCCCTGTCTTTACCACCAGATTTAGATGAATATTTCGTTTCCTATCATCTAATATGGCACATACCTCTGAATAAAACACATACTGTGACATCATTTTGCTCGGAGTGTTCTAACAGTCGTCCGCCACTTGCAAAACGTGGGCAGCAAGACAGAAAACCACAAATGTTTCTCAGCCAATCGTACTACGCTGTCTAGATTTCTTTCTTACAAAGTTTCCAGACTTCGCTCTCTTGTAAATTTCCAAGACTTCGCCGTTCTGTTGGTCAGTCCGAATAACTGTCATGGTGTTAGTTGAGTACTTGACTTTGTTTGGCGGTCGTAGTTTAGACAATTCGGCAAATGTGGATTGCGTGACAATCGTGAACATATCACGTTTTGCAAAGTGAGTGAAGATGGCGACGTAGACCTCGAGCGGAGGAGGACACCCATATAAAAAGGACGGGGCTACTCGTGGAAATTTTGAAAAGAACGGCACGGCGGAAAAACCGCTGCTCATGCGCAGTAGATTTCGGTTCGTCTTCCCGCCTTTCCATTTTCAAAATGGCGGACGACGAATCAAAAACGAACACGTCATTGTCATGGCTTTTGGCAACATCTTGCTCGTTCAAGGCAGTTACAAACAACTCGGCTACTTTGGGCAATGATCCGTGCTGATGTGTTGACTGTGATCGAGAGGATCGAAACGGTGTTGTCAGTTTTCTCAGGCGATAAAGACAGCTCTTCCGAAAGGAAACTTTCAACTTTTCCAAATTCACCCGAGGTACCGTTTTTCCTTTTCTTAAGGTCGTGTCAAGTTCTTTAAGGTTTTGAACCGCAATTTCTTGTAGCTTGTTTAATTTTACGGAACATATAAAATATGACTTTTTTTTTCGTGCTGATGAAAATTTTTAAATGCTATTTGTTCATGAACTTTTGTATCGTTGCCTGAAGAAAGAAAAGTGGAGGACGAATTCGTAAGTAGCACACACTAATGCCTAATTTTGTTGTGTTTTTCACTTGTGTGCTATTCATTCGTGCTTTGTTTTGCCGCATCAGTGGATGCCATGTACTGCCATGACCTGAAAACTTGTAGTAAGCTTATAGAGGTTTAGTATGGCATTGTAGAAAGTTATATTGTATATGTAACACAGCTTGAAGGATAAAATGAATTGCTCTTTCTTTATGTTAGCCTGTGTTTGATATTATGGCTTATGCTACTTCGCACTTACTACGATTCTTGTTCCTTGGCTACGCAGCTTTCCCCGCAGCTGCGGGCTTCGTTATTGCCAACATTTCTCCATTGTGTTAACGAAAAAAGCAATCCGCCAAAAGGGGTTCTTGTTCCACTTTATACTGGGGGAACATTCGTTTATGTGAAGGCTTGTAGTTACATCGAAATTCAGTCAGTGTGAAACGCAGACTGTGCACTGGAGACTGCAGAGTGAGGGGGAAATACATACTGCAGACATTATTGTAACTGAATCGTGTTTTATCGAGAGCTAACCGTAAACAGGTTAACTGGAGAAAATGTTCACGCTAACCCTGGGGCGGATACAGAGCAGGGGTTTCGAGATACGAACTGCCAAAAGGCGGTCCCCTGTAGGGGGACCAGTGGCTTTCATGCTGGAAATTTTTGAAATTGTGGTCCTTGACTTGGAAATAGGATTTCTGTTATTCTGAGGCCAAGTTAGCATGTTATCTTTTATTTCTTTTTTTTTTAATCTAGGGGGTTCGACCGAACCAGCCAAAGCCCCCTAGATCCTTCCCAGCTAACCTGAGTGATATTCAGTCTAACCCTAGAACTATTTAGGCTAAACTCTCACTTCTTTTAGCTTGATTAAGGTTGGTCTGTTTACTGTTAACAGACAATAAGACTTAAAAAGTCTATAGTCTGCATTTCAACACCTGACCTGCAGTCCAAAGTCTGCATCTTACACTGACCACATTGGAAAGCATGCCTTTTTGCAAAAAGCACCATTGCGAGAAAACACATGAAAACTGCACCATCCCTCCTCTCCCAATAGTAAGTTTAAGTCTTGTTCCAAGCAAATACCATATGACATCTCTCCTAGATACTTTTAAGGAGAAGGTTCAGTAGCCTACACTGCAACAAAATTCTACTGTTTCAAATAATAATTATTATTGTGTTCCAGATAAATTCCATACCCTGCAGACCCTGCCACCAAATTTTGTTTACTCTCTCCCCCAACTTCCAACCATCTTAAGGGGTCACCACCTTATTGTGGAGGGATGGTTTTTGTATCTAAGACCCTATGAGCTATGTCAGCTGGAGTCTTGTACTTCTGGTAGGTTGAAGGATAGGGACCAGACAAATTGTGATCACCTGGCTTTCTAGGTTGGGTGTTGGGCTGAGGGCTGATAACCCACTACTGTAGAAAATAAGACTATAGCAGATACAGAAGATATTCAAATCTCTATCAACATCAGTGAAGCAACAAGGGCTCATATCATAACACATGCATTTGGAGCAAACCCCTTCCTCTGAACACCCCACTGAAAATGCCAGTTCACCTTCATACTTTCCTTTTCAAAATTTTAAGTTTCGAATTCTTACCCCCCCCCCCCCCCCCCTCAACTCCTCAGAATTTCCATTGACCTCCCTTGAGGTGGATATGGTTATCTTCTGGCACCGCAATTCACTTTTTGGTAAATTAATCAGATCAGGCAAATGATGTCTCAGCAAAATGTTTATCTGATTAAAATGCAACTTAGAGATTTGCAATTCCAAAATAACTACATGTAAAAAGTACTGTTAAGTTAACCTCTCCCATTCCCAAACAAAGAGACCAAACAAGCGTGACTAGAATTGTTTCATTAAAAACACCACCCAAATATAGAAAACTAAACTGAAATAAAAATAAAATCCAACACAAACACACAAGCACAAGCAATGAGCATCATTAAAAAACTGGATCAATGGATAATGCAATTTGAGAGTTTTCATTGTTTTAGCCATCAGGGTTTATGAGCCATTATACCATGCTCTACAAATATGGAGAGCATATGCATGATTTTTTGAGAATTTTTATTGTTATTTAAGTCTAGTTTTCTATATTTTGAGGGCCTTTTCAATAAAACAATTATTCCACTCGTGCCGGTTGGGTATGAGAAGATTAAAGCCAACTAAGCGCTATGCGCCTTGTTGGCTATCTATTATCTCATATCCAACACGCTCTCGTGGAATAATTGATAATTATTCACTCCCTAACGAGTGAATGATGCGTGATCCAAACAATAACAAAATGGCCGGCGAAAACTTATGTTCCGCCAGTGTTTCTGAAATGGAAATCCTGAGAATACAAGAAGATACTGTACCAGAAAATACAAAAAAGTCTTCAAAGTTTTGAATTTTGAATTTTCATTTCAAGTGAAAATGAAAACTTTGATTGAACAATGACATTGTTTTGCAAACAGACTTTTCATTTAGATTGCTGATTTGAACAGTGTTAAAAGACCATTTTGCTAGATTGTGATCAACAAGGATTTTATCGCAGGTTAACTAGACTTGCCATGTTAGAAGATTCTGTCAAGAATTGTGCACATCTTCATACCCCTTGCATGTTTTCCATGCATGAATTAAGAGGTCAATTAAATTATCTTTTAATGGTTTCCTTTTCATCTGTTGTTGAGATCACTTTGTACATATACTAAAAACTTGTCAATCTCAGTGAATAACAGCCACTATTCACCTCGATTGCAAAGAATAATGATATTAAATATCGCATAAACTTCCACACCAAAATATTATGATCTACAAATTTTTAAGAAGTCAAATCCCAACCAAGCTGTTTACCAAACTATAATTTTTCTGTCTTCAAACATTTTTCTTTATTAATTACTGGGGAATCCTGAAATACTTGTTCCATGCATTTGGTTCCTTAATTATCCCTTTTATTATTCCTTAATCTTTTTATGAAAGGGGACATATCATTTAGTATCCTCTCCAAGGAAGATGGCATTCATTTCATCCATGAAAAAAACTTCTTCAAGTTGATGTACATGGCCACGTCACACTGTCTCCAGCCAGAGAATCAAGTCATTGAAAGAGAGGAGGAGAGTGTGAAAATCTGAGGTCTAACTGTAAAAAAAAAGGAAAAAATGTAAAATTAAATTAAGCTATACTTTGGCTTCATCCTTTGAATACTTATTACATTGCAAGAAGAAATGTCATTAACTCAGTATCTGCACTGTTCATACATTATACAATACTGCATAGAGCATTAAAGACTATGCAACTCCTTTCAACCTATATTGTGAATACCTCAGTCATTTTGCTAGCTTTGTAACTAGGAAGTTTAAATCATGTAGTACAACATAATCATGAAGTACAACAAAAGGAGTGTTACTTCTTGAGGTTTCACTCAATAGAAAATAAATAAATAAAAACATTTAATTAACCTCATCATCATCACACTAATTTTAAAACCCAAAAAAGTCTGCCTTCAGGTCAAAAAATAATTTTACAAGATAACTTTTAAAAACTCTTTCAAAACCATGCAATTAGTCCATTCAATAACAACAAAACAAAAAACTTAGTGTACATCTGTCATGTCAGATTCTTGCACCGCTGCAAGAACTTTTAAATTATAGACAACACAAGCCAGGGGATATATCCAAACGTAGAAAGAAATGTGTCACCTTGAATAGTATGCTGATATCCGGACTGAACATAAGTTGGCTACGCTTTTAAAACATTCATTGCATGTAAGACTTATATCCTTAAATCTACAAAATTAAGCTCATTTACAGTACAGTGTCAACGGTTTTCGTCACTTATTTATATGAACATGGCAGACAAAAAACCTAACGGGTCTCTTCCCAGAGGCAAGTCAAGATATGACGGGTAATTCAAATGATAGCGAACAAAATCTTCAACTTTTAAAATGTAGACTCATCGAACCAAAAAGTTTCCCAAGCCACACACGAACTAGAAAATGCACAGGCAGCCCAAGCTCTCTCTATGAACTACACAAGCAACACAATATGGCATCGAATTATAAGGGTTTATATGGGATTTTCTACAAGATATCCTTGGAGGTAGTTAAAAGTGAAAATTCTCAATAAAAATGGCTTACCTTGTTCCATACGTGTGTTGTTTGCTCCTGGTGTGGTTATTTTACCGATTGAACTTGATTTAAGCGACTTTTTTGAATTCCGATTTTCCCTTTATAAAGAGAGGACAAGGCGAAACACCTCAGTCGGAACACCACACAATTACAGCCCTGCGAGCGACGCCAGGCGGCTCTTCGTGTCTTACTGGGTTGCCCAAAACGTTCCTTAAGAAGTTTTACAGTCTGTTCATAATTGGCATTGCTTAGTGGGAAACCAGCTATAGCTCTTGATGTGTCCCCTGTTAGTTGAGCCTTCAGGTAACTAAACTTCTGCACTCCCCCCAGCGTAGTGTTAGAATGAATAGCTGGTTTGAATGAATCCCAGAATGCGGACCAGTTGTGAGGATTGTAAGAGGAGGTAAGTAAATTTAAATTGGGAAGGCGGTTACTGTGGTTAGTATTCAATTGAAAAGCCAGAGGTGGTGACTGTGTGTTCAAGGGTGATTGAGAATTCTGCAGATTATTAACAGTTTCCTCAGAGGCTGCTTGACTAGTGGATGGGGCATTTTCATGAAGAGTTGGGATCTGACAGGTTACTTCACACGAGTAGGGTCTAATTCTAAACCAATTGTGGGGATTCCTAATGTGTGGGCGAAGGAGGCTGAGTAGCAGATTTCTTAGGAGATAATGTCAGATGAATAAATCTACTTATCTGGCTGGTGGTATCTAGAATTTTCCCTCACACTCACTTATCCTCATCAGGCCCATGAGGACTCTTGAGGCCGGCTCTAGAATTTTCAGGCTAAGGATAAACTTCAGAATACTCGGCCACAATATCGTGACATTAATGTTCTGCTCCCCCAGTCCCGCAGTCGATAAATATTTGCATAAGGAAACAAAAGAGAAATACTTAGGAAGCATGCTCCCGCAGTCCTGCAGTCCCGTGGTCGTTAATTTTAAACCCAGTCTCTTGGCGGACATATGTTACTGGCCAATAGGCACTATAACATATACTTGTCATACATAATTCTCAACAAATTCAAAACAGACTCAAACCACTGCATTCATCAAAAACAAAAAATATCGCCCGAAAATATCGCATGGTCCCGACTTGCTGCCCCTGGGTCTCCGAGGATGTATTAACTCGAATTCGAATTTGAAAATGTTTCATAAGCTTTGAGCGATGGAAAAAGGTCACAGAGTGCTTTGTTCGATAAAATGTGTCGAAAGCTAATGTATGACTCCATGACCCAAAAAGTGAACGTGATGCGCTAATAATAGTGAACGGCACATTGCGAGGTGAGGTGTTAAAAAGTCTTACCATTTTATACTTCCATCCTTCTTGCGGCAGAATGTGATTACTTCAACGGAATGAATCATAGATGGGCTTTCAGACTTTACTCTTCCAAAACATCAAATGTTGCTTGAGCATGAAGGAGAAACTAAATTTGGCGGCAACAAAATCCAATTGTGTTTTGTAGTTTGGTGAAATGTGACTCTAGCATTATGAAATGTATTTCATGCAGGGATATATAATTTCAACAAAATTGCATATTGCTTTACATTCCATTTATCTGGACACTGAGAGGTCTGGAAGATTGAAAGATACTTCCAAGCCGTAACGTGCCTTGAAAGATGCCAAATGCTTCTTTTTGTGATTAACCATGAGTCAAACAAAGTCAAATGTACTTCGCACAAAAGTTGACCCCTCTAATAGTCCTTCAGTCTCTAAACTAAACACAGTTTGCAAGGTGGGATATCTCTGATTTGTGGTAGTTTTTATGTCTTCTTCCCTTGTTTCCGAAATTATAACTATGAAGCTGTACCTATGTCAAATTTTCTAGGTCAACAGTCAAGCTTTGTTTGCTAGAGCACTTGAAGAAATCGAAACCAGACAAGTTGTTGTTGGGATAAATTTTGGCCACGCAGAATGGCCGATTTATTGATTAAAACTAATATGAAATACAATGTAACAAATTACTATTTGTTAAGCTCTTGCAAAGGTGAGGGCACGAGAAAAAAGGCCACAAGCCTCCAGAATGGAGGCCCGCCCCACCCGAAGACTGTTGACCCGAAAAGAGACCAGTGTTTAAGTGTTAAACTTGTGAAATGGCCACAGCACCTGTGCGTGGTCTACAGTGAAGAATAGCCTACGTTAGTTGAAAGACTAGGTACATGAATATACTTTAAAAACGCATTAGATTTCCATTGGCCCAACTGGCGAATCTGTGAGTCGTCAATAGCGCTCATAGGGGCCGCAACCAATCAGTGTGCAGGGATTATACCATGTGACCAAAAATTTCCCATACATTCTCTTAAATTTTAAAATCCAAGATGGCGCATTGAAAGGTAGAAAATGGCGCCCACCGGAAATGACGTCATCGCGCATGCCCAAATAAGGCAAGAGACAGGAAGTGAGTTTAACAAATGATTTTTATTGATTACAGGAAGTGAAAAAATTACATTGGTGTGTATCCGTACGGAAATGACATGAAAGTGTTCGTGTCAATGACACGTTTGTCGAAGACGAGTCCATGTCGTTTAGTCTGTGTGATGACTGAGATGTTTGGTGGCGGGATTTCTCCAGAAGAAGTTGGAGTTGACGACGTTGATATTGCATTGTTCATCATCCTCGAGAGGTTGTGTGAGTTCATCGAGTAGATTTTGTCTCATGACGTCATAATTGAGTTGCCTGGATCCTGGTACATTGAGTGAGAAGCCTCGTACTTTGCAGCAGACTTTGCCTTGGTTGGTTCTGTATCCGTAATTTTTGGGTCCACCAGCAGTGAAATCGGTGATGAAATCGCCATCGTTGAGTTTGTTGGTCATCTCGCCCAGGTAATCACCTAGCGGAACATCGGCTTGACCTGGTTTGTGTGAGTAGATGACAGAGTCCGTGTCAAAGTAGAGAACTTGTTGCTTTAACTGTTCCAGGTAGCTGTACAATTTGAGAAGAGCCCAACAGGTGGTGAAAGCTGCGATGAAGATGTTGATTCGTCCGTTGTCGGGTTGGTTGTCTTTGAGTTCGGTGTGGACGATTTCTAGAGTTTCGTCATTGGCGATTCTGACTTGTCGTATGTTGTTGAAGGGATTGAAAACGAGTGCAAAGAGTTGCGCTGCGTTGTAGACGACTTGGGTGGTGGGTTTGTGTAGATTTTCACCGAACTTGCCCCAGAAGGAGTTGAGCATGAGTTTGGCGGTGGCTTTGCGTCCGGGATTTTTCTGGATCATGGCTGGGTCTAGAGCGATGCCTTCTTTCTGTTGGTATTGGTGCACGTACCGTGCCTTGTCTTCGGGGGTGTTACACCAGTTTGGGTAGCCAGCGGATTCCTGTTTGATTTTTAGCCAGGTGTTCACATAATCGGCGAACAGTCCTTTACGGCGTTGTTCAGGTGGGAAATGGTGGACTTCGTGGATCTTGTTGAGCGTGTATCCCATGGCAATGGCTTTCTGGATTTCGGGTGTGCACCAGGTCCCTCAGAGTGTGCGTTGCTCGGCCATGTGAGGGCAACGATGCAATTTCTCTAGGAGTGGTTTGGTCATTTCGTTTTCCACACACGAGTGGCAGAGTGGGAAGGTGAGTTTACCTCCGTACCGAAAAGGTGAAACGGGATGGTATAGTTCGTGAGGAGGTAGTATGTCCACTTTGGCCATTCCGAAGTAGTGATGGATGTCTTGATCTTCGGGGTTGATGATGACTTGTGGGTGTCCTACGGGGTATTCGCATTCCTTGTTGACCCATGGGTAGAGCGATGTCACGTCGACGTACTTGGTTTTAGAGACCTTAAGCAAACACTTGAGGCGGTTAGGTGGAGGCGGCGATGGCTGCGCAGGAGTTGGGTTGAGACCGCCTCCTCTTGGCGCGAAATTAGAATATTAAGCTTTCGTAGAAGCGGTGGCGAGCAACGGCTGTTTTGCTTTCGTTTTCAGTTGTCCAATTTGACTTTGTTCGTGAATTTTACGAGCATAATGGCAACTTTTCGAGAAGTCCGAGACCTTCTAGCTGTTGCATGCTTTGAGGACATCATAGACGAGGATGAATTTCTGTTGCTGAGGGATCTACACACGTCGAAAAATCTTTACTTTCCTTACGAAGACTGAATCAGCCTTTTCTTTACTAGTGCAACCAAGGTCACTGGCCTCTGCCTCCTCCCATTTTTCTGATATTTCTTCCATCAGAATATCCATCTCGCTATCTTCGATTTCAACTCCACTCAGTTTCGCCTGACTGTGATGTTTTCGTTTCGCCTTGAATTTGTCCAGCAGTAGTTTGAAATGTTCCTGTACGTTTTTCCGCTTCACCTGAAACTTCACGGAGGTTTCGTCATTCAGACGATCCGTGATGGCATTCCATACTTTTCCTTGATCTACAGTCCTTGGTTTGAAGATCCATGGTTCTGAAGTTCTGACTTCTTTCGCTAGGATCAAATCATGTGCTTCTGTCCACTCCATGATCGAGCTAGATGAGAGAAAACAAAAGCTTATTAAAAACAGGTCCTGTCTAACGATTCACCTTTCGGAAATATTCCAAAGTTATAGAGACAAATTGGAAGAACAAAATAGCATTTTGTACCAGCAAGTACTTGCAATCTAAAGTTTTAAAGTCTACAAGACGTGAACATCACTCGGAACAATGTGAATCCAGGAAACTCACCCATTTCTTTTGCTTTTCTCTCCTTCGCTTGCCATCTTTCTTCTTCACTCACACCTCCAGTGTGAAGTGAGATTTTCGCTGTAAAGCAAATGAAATATCAAATATTTGCAAAAAAAATACAAAGAGACTTGTCAAAAAACATTTTTTAACTTTATAAAAAGTTTCTGTGTATTTTAGGCGCTACAAATGGGAAAATAAAGCGACCGTCTCTCAAGGCGGCCAAACCTACCTTTCTCGCCGCCGCCACTGTTGGAAGACGTGGGCAACACTCAACCTGATTATGCTAATTAGCTCGAGAGCGGGAAATTTTACTTCCGGTTGGCGTCCACCTCGCCGCCTCCAGTGTTTGCTTAAGGTCTCTTTTTTCTCCTTGGGCCACGTCGGTCACGTAATGCAGTTTGACGGCGTTCGTGCGACCTCCGAAGAAGGCTTCTCATGGCTTGAGCGGTTCGACGATTTGGAACGTGTCTAGGAACCGACGGAGATCTGGGTCTGTTTTGAGCTCTAGGTCCCACTCGCATTCCCACTCTACGTGGAGCTGGTATCCGCGTTGCCTGAGAAGGTTGTGTTTATTGAGCGTGGGCTCGTAGACTTCATGTAGAGTTCGATCTGTGTGGCAGATGGGATATCTGTCTCGTTTGATCGGGAAACAGCGAGGACATCCGTGCCATAGACATCCGTGGAATTCGTAGACAGTTCGAGTGGTGGGATCGTACCCGTCGACGAGGTGATTGACTAGGCGGACTTCACCTCCGTTTCGTACGGTGTGGATACAATCGCCTTGGTCTGTGTGTTGTAACGAGTGTTCTTCCCAGGCTAGCCATTTCAGGGCTTTGACGGACTGATTGGATCTGGCTCCGTGCCATCCTCGAGGTGGCCTGAAGGCGATGGTGGTGGTTGGGACGAGTTTTTTGCGCCAAAATCGGTTGCAGGCGGAGGCGATGGTGACGCATTTCTCCATGGGGTCCAAGTCTGCTTTTTGTTTGAATTCTTGTCGAAACTTTTGACAGCCTGCTTTGAGGAGTTTGACATCCGACTCGCAGTAGGCTTCCATTTCTTGCCTTAGGACGAAATGGTAGTTGTCGTTGACTTTCTCTTGGTACCACCGTTTGAATTCGGCTTTCTTTTTGGCGGACATGCCGTCGGGATCGTTGTTGCAGGTGGTAGTTGAAGCATTGGTCTCCGAAGAATTTTCTGTGGCACAATCGACAGATCGAGGTGGGTGCAGGAAACTTGCCACGAGCTAGGGGTCGTTTGGCTTCGATGAAATCAGGACAGTCTTCGTTTGCAGGCGGGACACCATTTACCGTCGCAGGGATGATGATGAAAGTCGTCGTGATCGTATCCTAGATTGATTCGTCACAGAAGTAGGATTTGTTGAGGAATCCGTTAAACGAATTGCATCCGTCATAGTAACTGTCTTCTTTGATGAGGCGAATGATCTTGTCAGAGGGTACGGGTCCCGCGTAGATGAGCATGTGCGGTAGATCGATGGAAAGGACCTTGAGTTGGTACCCAGGTAACACGGCCTGAAACTGCTGCAATTCAGGAATGCCGCAAGGTCCTTCGGGGACGTGGGCTAGACGGTGTAGTTCTTTGGCCAATCGCTCTTGGACGGGTCGCCGCTGTTTGAGATTGTGGTAATCTTGGTCTCGTGAATTCCCGTCAGCATCTACCAGGGCTTTCATGGTGACGATAGCACGAGCGTAGCATAGATTGTCTTTATTTTTGATGGTCACGCGCGACCTTTTGACGATTCCCCGTACGGCTGCACAGCTCGGTTTGTATCGTTTTCCGTGACCACGCCCCCGACTTGGGGTACATATGAAAGTGGTTTCCATGGTAAACGTGTCGTCGGGGGTGAATTCTTCATTGGAGTTAGGTTTGGCCGCAAGAGACTGGAGATAAATGTCTAGTCTTTCACTCCCTTTGAATTCGCGCACGGTGAAAGTGGTGGATTGAAAGGCGTGTGCGAAGGCACTGGACTGCATGGTGAAATGGACCGTGGAGTTGGGTGTCAGTGTAGGATCCGGAGCGATTTGTTGCTCGATGGATCATTGAAGGGCATGAGTCAATTCTTGACCTAGATTGTCCCTTGGAGTGACATCTCTATGTTGTCTGAGCGTGGCTTCAAATCTTTGTTTGTTGACGACATTTCTCCAGTTACGTCGAGCACCTACGGGTCTTAATTCGAATTTTAGGAGTGGTCTTGTGCTGCTACCACCCCCGGTTTGGGTCATCACTTGGTCGAGAGCCGGATCAAAGATCCAGTCATCATCATCGTCCTCGTCGAAGAACGCTTCGTCGTGGGTCCGTCTGTTCTGTGAAGACATGAGTGCAATTTGAATGAGACAATGACACAAACATCGCATTTTATCAATAAACACAAAAGTTTTTTATTGGTTGGTTTTTACAACTAATCACCGTAGTCCATGTTTACATCTCTTAGGGCACCATGAAAATTGTATCCTAAATAGATTTTCCTTTTATTGTTATGATTGTCGACGCCTCGTATGATCATACGATGGAGTCTTGATCCATACATCGGCTTACAAACATCTAGGTTACATTTTCTATATCGTATTTCTAGGGGACCTCGACCCCATTCTCTTTTCAGTTGAGCGTAATCTAAAATTTGTCCGTGAAGATCATTCAATTGTTCATTGTTCCTGCGATCGAGTATGTGCTGCCAGGTTGCTAGGTGAATCACGTGACACTATTTCTGGAGGTAGCCGATCCCAGTGACTCTGTAAGAGAGTGGGTACGATTTTGTTTTTTCAAAGACCTATTACGAGCGTACTTAGTGTGGTATTCACATACAGGGTAGATAAAAGTCTTTTCTATGGGGCCGCATCTCTTGGCCTCTTTGTAAGAGTCGGATAAATACGTTTTTTGGGGTTTATCATCAATGTTAATGTAACATCCGAATATTTTCATATGTGTGAATCTGTCTTCTTTCTTCTTTTTCAAACAGCACGGTGAATTACATCGAACTATAACAATCTTAATGTGCCCTATGCCCCATTGTTCTTTCAGTTTGGCATAGTCTACTATTTCTTTATGAAGACGTCGTAACTTTTTGTTTCTTCTACACTCAAGTAGGATTTGATTCCTGGCTAGGCGCATTATGTAGTCCTGTAGTTCAGGAGGTAGTTGATCCCAGTAACTGCTATTCTGTGGGAGGTGAGGATAACATTCTCTTAACGTCTGGTATTCTGTAATAGGCATGATTAAACCCGTACCCTAAATATATTGCTCGCTTCATGTTTTGTTCGTCTGTGTAGAATCCATATACGACCAGGTGCTTATTTTCCATTCCTGTAACTCTTGAGTTGGGACAATAATCTAGCAGACATGTCTCTAGAGTTACTTTGATGGCGCCTAGTCCCCATTCTGCTTGGACCTTTCCGAAGGTCCGTATCTCGTTACAAAGGTCTCTCCACGATTCACGTTCACGTCTCTCGATGAGAGACTGGGACTCTCTAAGGTGAACAATGTAGGTCTGTATCTCAAGGGGGAGACAATCCCAGTAGCTCTATAATCAAATGAATCGTAATCACGGAAAATGATAGGTAGGGTATCGAGCATGATGGGTTTCGGTCTGGACAACCATTCAGTCATTTTCCACTCGAAGGCAAGTTGTGACTCAGCGAGTGAGATGATGTACACTTGGATCTCGGGTGGCAACCAATCCCAGTAACTCTATGAAAAGAAGGTGATGAACAAGGCATGACAAAGATGTCATACGAATTTGTAACCGCAAAACACAACGAAACAAAATCTCAAGTCCAAACGGAGGTAGATCTCTAGGGTGGAGGTGACTAGTCTCAGTTCCATGGTCAGTCGTCCAGGGTGGCCACGAATGCACTTAGTGTACACAACGTGTGACAGATCTGGCAGTACAACTTCTCTTTGATCACCCCCTTGTTCATCTGATCATCGAGTGCCTGGGTGTAGCAATCGTAATGAACGTAGTAACGACAGCACTTGGTACGAGCGCAGGTTTCGGTTCTAAGGATGACTTGGTCGCATAGGGTACACGTTATATTATCCATTATTCAGATACTCACTGCTTCCTCCTCTTCATGTCGATCCATCTCTTGGTTCATCTCCTCGTCAGTGATCTCAGCCATGATCAGCGCTCGATACAATTTCAAGAAAAAACTCAGTGCCAAGAACAGTTCAAGCCGATCGTTTTATACTTACGGTAAAACTTGATCCCAGGTTGCACTTGACCTGGTGTCCAGTCTCCGACTGTAAGTGGGCGTGGTAGCGGGATACCCCCTATCCCCTGGGTCTACCCTGCACACGTGATTTTCGGCTTTTTCGTTTGATTGGTGCATGATTGACATAAAGCAAGGCGCACGCATTCGGCGTTTTTCAGTTTTTTCGGTCATCTCGACTGAACCTAGACGCAGCCGCCGCCTTCGAAGTCTGTCACCCGAAGAACAACCGAGAAGAGTAGGTCTTCGTCGTCGTGTGCGATCACACAAAGATGAACCACCGAGACGTAGTCGTCGCCTTCGGGGTCAGATACCCGAAGAAACGCCGCTTCAACAATTGTGTTTTATTGGTCAGAGAGATATCCACGTTGATTCTCTGGTGATGTGCCAACATACTCCTTGCTGCGGTGTGCTCATGCATCGACGTTGCTACCAGGAGATGGAGAGACGGGTTCGAACCTGCGGCAACTGCCGACGCAAGATCGACGGGGATGAGCCTGAGATCGTGTTGGAAACCGACGAGGAAATTGAGGATGATGATGATGAGGCCCCGTTAGGGTTTCCGTCAGGTGCGAATGGCTTAGTTAGATTCGAGCAAGAGTTGGAGCGATATCGTAGTGAGGATAGACCTAATCACTGTCATCATGAGGGATTGTATCTGTGGCGTGAATTGCTGTATGACTTGGACCCTGACGTTTGGCAACGATATTATACCTTTCGCAGAAATTTCGTGACTCTGTTTCCGGATCGAGACCTGTACATTCATGGTTGTGTGCGTCTCCCCGTAGAACCAACCCGAGAGATCAGGGCTATTTTGTACCGTCTGTTCATATACAATACTCCTTATGCGACATATAACTTGATTCGAATTCAAAGGTTCAGACTCTTCTTTAGACGCGTGGAAGGACAAAGGGATATTGTTATTCAACAGCTCTGTCTATTACCTTTTCCGGGTGGTCCATCGCTTTACCATGAGGACGGACTATGGACCTGACACTGTTTTTTCTTTTTTATTCGCAGTTGATGATCAACGCAGAATGATTCATGAGGACATTGGACATTTCAGAGACATTGGAAGACCCTTTGAGATGCACAATTCGTTGACGAGTTCCTGGAATCACTTGCCTTATCCCCTTCCTGTCACAGTGTGGTTCCATTACTATCGCGAGTTGGAGGACTTTGTGCGAACCTCTGAGGGACAAAGTCCACTGTACATTCACGGCACCGTGTTGTTTCCCTTCCATATCATTTCGTACAATCATATACGCATGACGGTGTACCGCATGTTTTATTTCAACACCCCTTATACAGTGTACAATTTCGCCACCAGAATTAGGTTTAGGTTGTTATTCGTGTCTTCGTTGACGTTCAGGGACCAAATAAGGATCGAGCGGTTGTTTGTGAGATCGAGTGTATCGGATACTCTGTACCAAAATGGCATGGTGTGTGAGACGTGAAACACGAGACTTTTTTTGAAACAACAAAAGTGTAATTTCTTTAATGATTACAACAACAATAAAAAACTTGTTTACAATTTCCAACGTTTCTTGGTTTGCATGATTTTCTTCTTAGGCAGAGTCATATTTCAGTCCTTTTCTCCAAGGTTCGAAATCTTCCCACCCTTGTAACTTTTCTGCCGCTGTCTTCTTGGCCTTCTTGTACATCTTTGCTTCGCCTTTGGGACTGTAACCACCGTCGTCGTCTATGTATTTTTCGGAGAAGCCAATGTCTCTCAAGAAACTCTTTTGCGATTCGGACAAGGCTTTCTTTTTACCTGACGTGGATAGTTTGGGCAGAATGGGTGGCTTCTTGCTTGTGGATGGTTTTGGAATTTTAAACTCATTTTTGAGACCTGACGTGGAAGGTGTAGCGGGTTGTTGTTTGATGATCACGGGGGCTCATGCTGCAGGTTGTTTGTTGACTCCCTTGAGGATCTGTTTCAACAGACTTTCGACGGGTGCGTTGGCCATGCCTTCGGGTTCTGCCGTCCCTTGGTACGTGGGGGTGCCGCGTATACCCGTCCGTATGCATTTCACCAGTTTGACTTCTTCGTTTGCCATGGGTTTGGTCATGTTGACGGCCATGCTGTCGGGGATACGTCTGTCATTCAAGATGAGATGTTCTTCGGCAGCCAAACGTCCCGCTTTGTTCAACAAGGCACTCTGGGTGATCTGACCCTTGTAATAATCTTGCAATCGATTGAATTCTTGAACAGGCACCATCATGACTTCGTTCATACCTGTTGACTCAGGGTCGTATCAGAGGAACGTGAACAAATCGTTTTTCGTAGTCTCGAACGTATCGGTCGTACGTCGGAGGTGTGAACTCCGTCAGCACGTCGTCTAACGTTTGCATCTTGGTCAAAAACCCATCAAATTCCTCCACTCCACCAAGAGCGTAGTTCCTAAGTTCGGTCAGCGTCTTTTCGTAAGTCGTGTAAGCGAATTGGACCATGTCCATCTTGAACGGACACTTCTTGAAATCGTTCCATCCTTTCAGTAAGGTGGCTAAAGCCGTCAATCCTACCACCGTGTACCCATCTTTCCTCACGGATCCCAAGACGATACTCGCGGCCACGACCAGTAACGCTAGTCCGTTGAGAATGGCGTTACACAATTTGTAGTAACCAAACATCTGCCTTCGACACCACCAATACTTGTGGTAGAAGGCATACAAGTCATCCAAACGTTTCAGCGAGTCCCATTCCACCACAGTGGTGAAAGGTTCATCCAATAAACAGACCGACGTTCTCATGACACTTCCTCAACCAGTCCCAAATGTATTGTAACTTTCTTTCGGTACGTTCGATCCTTTTAGCTTGTTGCTCGTATTCCCAGATCTTGTCCTTGAACGTGGTTTCTACAGTTTGGTTCAGGATATCCTGGACTTGTCTGTAACTATCGCACTCGTCCGCGATACATTTCATGTCTTCGTGATCCATGCTGGTCGCATCCCAGTAGGAGCAAGAGCATCGGCATAGATGCAAGAAGTAGGGAAACCAGTTGACTTCACTCCTCAACATGTTGTTGTTGTTCTCAGTTACGCACACTGGTCGAATTGCGAGTCACAGTAGGACGTTGTCCGTTTTTATAGGTAGTCATGATCGTATTAGTGGTCGTGATGCCCGCAATGCGACGACCCGCGGCCGTTTGTTGTTGTTGGCGCAAAATCTCTTCCAATTGTTGCTGCATCTGGGCTTGGTTGAGAACACGGGTGCCTCACCTTCTTCGAGCTCAAGAAAGACCCAATCTTACTGACGAAGGAGGTGTGGAGTCACTACCACTGCTACCACCTCCGCCTCTGCCTCGACATCGTCTTCCACCGCTACCACTAGTGCTACTTCTTCTGCGGCTCCCGGCATCACTGGGGGACGTCGGCGTGTTTTGACGAGGGACGCGTCTCGGTCGTTTCCCTCCTCGAGTAGCTTGTGCCAAAGGTGTGGCATCTGTCACTGTGGGTGAACGTCCTGCCATTCGACGCAACAAATTGGGCGTACCCACTCCAGTCGTGACGTTGGTGCGTGAGGACCCCGATCCGGTGCTACCAACACCCGCCGTAACATTGACACTGGGCGTGCCCGCACCAGCGGTGCGTACCCCGACGGCCGAGGTCCCTCGCAGGGGTGGTGTTGCCAGTGAAGACTGCAGTGAAGGGGTGTTCAGGCTTAGACCCACACCCACTGCAGGCGGAATCGGAGTATTCGTTGTGACCGGTGACACCCAAGGCGAATAATCGTCCAGAGCCAAGAAGTTGAAATCGTCACTGCTGTAAGAGCTCATCTCTCCTGTTTCTTGCTATCTTCTCAGCGATTACCCTTTCGTTATGAATCAAATTCTCGAAATCCTCGTCGTTATATGCTTTCACGATGGACCTTACTTCACGATAACTCGAACAGAGACAGATTTGTTTCACCGTCTCGTAATCCTCTTGAAAGGAATACATGCGCCGTAGCATGGCTATGCAACATAGAATAAACGTAGGGAATCACTCGGCTTCGCTCCTCAACATCACGATGCCGCAAACTGATGGCATCGTACGAATCCTTCGTCTTTTAACTCACGGCTGAGGACGCGTTGATCGTCCTGACTGACTGGATGGAGATCCAATAGCATGTAACCGTAAGGTCAATCTGTGACCTTTCGAAACGTGTCCAACACCTCCTGCCATTGCGTGGGAAACGATTGCAGTAATAGATTTCGTATCCCTAACTGATCCTGCGGGTTCTTGAAGACCGTGATGTAATGAGCGTTGCGGGAAATGGTCTTGGCGAATTTTCCATTAGGAAATAGATCCTGACACAAGTAAATCACCATGATGTTACGATGATGCGAATGTTTGGTGAAGAGATCCAATACGCGCTTGTCGTTGCCACCCTCATCCATCAGATCGTCCAGCACCAAAACGCCCCCTCCAGGAAACCATCGGGGTAACTGTTTGCTGTCGGAGATGCCTTCGTGAAACTTGACCCCTCCTTTCTTGAGCTTTTGGAATCCATCTTGCCACGATCTGTAGCAGTAATGAATACTCTTCAGTGCTTCTTGGAACAAGTCGCCGTTCTCCAAGAGCAGTTTGGTGGTAAACACCGTCTTACCACAGCCAGACAGACCCGCTATGAACAAACTCGACGGAGTGTGAAATTGAAACGCTTTGCGTCGTTCCATGATCTTGAAATGGTCAATGGTCTCGAGACGCTCCGTTTTTATCCAAACAACTTGGCCATGGGGGTCTTGACGGCCGGGATGCGTTTCAATAGACTCAAGAGGGTGACTCTACAATTGAAACAGATGGGGTTTTTGGCTCAAGTCTTTGCAGGCGCTCTCTTGGGACGCGCTGTCTTGGCAGGCGCCGATCTCTTTCGAGGTTTCTTCGCGAATTTACTCAAGTCTCTGAACTTGTCTTCGTACCAATGCGTCTTTTTTTTCTTCTTTTCCTATCCCCTTTCTCTGAAAGCCTCGGCATAGTGGGCGCTCTCTTGCATTTCCTGCGCATCGTCACCGTCGTCGGTAACACGCTGGTGTTAAGGACACTGTGTTTCGCGTTGTACTCGTCTTGAAGTCTCTGAGGACTGTTGATCAAGGCTCTGTAGAGTTCTTGAAGTTCGGCGTTCATTGCAAGTGAATGAGAAAGTTAGTTTCTACTGCACCTTTTATGCACTCGCAAAGTGATGTAGTAAGAACCACGCAACATCTTCAAAAATGAACACTTTTTTATTCGAACAGCTTACTTTAACAAATGACACATTCCTCTAGAGGAACCGCACGTGTCCTGGTGACACGGGGTTTTACAAATCTTGCGCCAAGCCAACTCATCCACGATCAAACGTTTCAACATCTGTCCTACTTTACGATCATTCTCTACAAAGTCGTTTTTGTTAAAACGACTCAAGAACGCGTTCATGTCACGACCTTCGGCTCGGTCGATCAGGAACATCAGGGCGTAGCTGCCGCAACTCTGATTGGAGAGTGACTGTAGACTCTTGCCGTTGTGAATGTGGTACTTGAAATGACGGTCCAACCATGCTTGGAGCGGTTCGGCGGTTCCGTACTTGTCCAACGGCAGGCCGTAACTGTCCAGGATCTCGCACTTGTCCTTGTCGGCCCATAAAGCGATCCGGTTTATCGTGAGGGTCCGTGTTCACAATGTAAGCGGTCGGTCCTTCTTGGGGCAGTGTCCTGGGAAGCCGATCGCAAGGTACCGTGCCGTAAAAAACACAGCAGAGTGACGGATTCGTCTGGGCCAAATGATCCAATTGTAAATTATTCAAGGCTACTTTCTCCATTTTTTCTTTTTCTCATTGGTACACGTCGTAGGTGACGACTTGATTCTCGTTGATCTCCAGCAAGTTCTCGAATTTGCCGTACAACAAGATGGTCAGGTTTGATCCTGGGTTGGCTCCAAAATCGATCACCAGACGAAGCTCACCTGACTGCTTGGGGTTCAACACTGGACTGTCCAAACATCTGTTGGCGGCGTTGTCAAATACAAACATGTTGCATCTCTTGCCGTGTCCCCAGTCCAATTTTCGGACCATGTTTCCTTTTCCCCTGGACAAAGCTCCCAAGCCCTGTAGGAATCTTTGGTAGCCTCTCTGATCTTTACTGCTCCCATTGTGTTGGAGTTCCAAGGTCTCGTAGGGGTACTCTTCACCTCTCACCAATTGTTTGATGGAAGCGAGGTTGAATTTTCCAAAATTGAACGGATTGATCATGATGGTTCCGTTGAAGGCAGCTTGTTTCAACAACAACACCACTAACCGATTAGGTAGCTGATTGTGGAAAGGATTGCTGCACTCAAAATGACGATTGTCATTGGGATGGGAGTAGGTTCGAATTTCCCCTCTCACCGTAGGGTAGGTGACCACTCTTCCACTTTTCATGCGAGTCATGATTTCTCGGTACACCGAGGGAGTCACTTGAGACAGGAACAATCTCACTTTCATGTCGGCTTCAGTCAGTCTGAGAGTATCAGCACCGGCCATTCGGATGGTCCACATAGCTGGTGCATTGAAGTACATGTCGATCTGGATCTGCACGCCAGGTACCAGTAACTTGCTGAGATGAAACACTTCCAGGTAAGGTTTGAACCTCAAAGTCACGGCACCTCCATCCAGAAACTGGAGTCGATCCATTACTAGGTTCTTGAGATCTTGGGGTAAAGCGTCATAATCGTTGTGAGTCGTATCCAGCATATTGGCTGTCAATTCATCAGCATCTCCATCGTTGGGTACACCGAGACAGTTGTACCAACCAAGAGGTGTCAGGATCGTTTCACCGTCGTCTCGGTCGTGGTTCAACAGCGCCTCGATGTAGGCTTTGTAGTGGTAAGTATCGGTCTGGGGGCTGATGAGAGTACCATTCAATCTCACATTGATCTGTTTGAAGAGGGTGTGTGCCAGATTGTTGACGAGTCCCATGACATCTGCCATCAACAGATTCGTAGCGTCACCTTTCTTGACAGTCAATTCCACTTCGAAGAAACTCTCGTTAGAGTCGATAAAGTCTTCTTGAGGATCGACTTGGAAGGTCACTAGGTTGATCCCCGTATTGAACGGATTGACTCTCACCACACGTCGAGACGACATGCTGAGATCCGTGGGAGGGGACTGGAACATGTCCAGGCGAGGGTTACGAACCCCCGCCGACCTGGCATGAGCCACCATGTCCGTCCTCGTCGTCTACGTCATCTTTTTCGTCGTACGCTTCTCAGTGCGGACTTTACCCAACGATAGTCTGGAAGTTTTGAGCATGTCTGGAGGATCGAACCGCCTTTATACGTGCGTATTCCTCCAGGGAGACATCTCACGCGTCTCGAGTAGATGGGAATCATACTCCAAACAGGTCTTTTTCTTTTACTGCCCAACACGCGTTAGATCTCTTGCATTGCTTTACGTTTCCCGGAGCGTATAGCTCCTCACTTTAACCCGGCGAGTGCACCTTTCCAATTGGGCTTTCCTCCTTTTCCACCCGAATTTTAACCTTTCAGACCCTTGATGGCCGTCTCCTTCAGAATGTCCTTGAGAATGCCGGGACCTCGTTTCTTGATGCCTTTCCAAACCTGACCGAATATGCCAGACCCCGTTTGGTATCCGTCGGGATGAAACCGTATCAAAGTTCCACCGATCATGTTTTCTTAAAGTGTAACGTCACGATCGTATTCCCAGCTCCAAATTTCGTCAGTTCTCCAGTTGTCTCAGCCACTTGCACCTCTATAATGTCGAGCACCTCCTTGTGCACGGGAATATATTGAATGTGAGTGGGTTCGAAGTACTGAACACCATCACCTCTTCGAATCAAGTTGACCTCTCTCAGTAAATCCGTGACTTGATTTCCTACCACGCTACCTCCTCCCACGTTAGAGTAAACGAGCAAGGAACGCGAACTTGTTCCAATCACACTCTCAAAAGCTTTGTTCAGGTTCAGAAAATGCCAATTGCAAAAGATGCTGAGTCTCAAAAAATCAGCATTTTTGAGTGGGTTTTTTACGACAAGGAAAAAAACACTATTTCCATCAGAATGAAATAAGTCTCCATTGCTTCAAATGTCTGGAATGACATCATCGAAAAATTCAATTCGCAAGTTTGGACCAAGCACGTAACTATTTCCCTTCTCCAGCAACCATCCCATTTTCAAAGCCAGATCGACGTTAAATCGTAATGCAGGTCTATCCGTTCTGGAACGTAAGACGTCTTTGTTATCCGTGACCAGGTCTTCACCTTCCCACTTGAACGGGATGTAGGTTCTTTTACCATCACTCGTGACATATCTTGAGTTTAATCTCGGTCCAGAGTATTTGAAGATGCGTTCCCTTTCGAAGTAGCTGAGAATGGATTTCATGAATTCAACTCCGTTCACATTGCTGAAAACCTCTTTGATGTCATTCGTGTTGAATAAAGCTTCTCCAAACGAATCCCCATTTGAAGTTCGAGGTTCAACGCATCTCCATGCGGTATAGGCCAAGGTGACTTTATCTTCAGAATCGGTGAAGGAAGGAAGCATCACATGCGCATCTGGCATGGCGATGCTAAACATCCCCACTTTCCATCCATGTCCCTCCAGGTGTATGGGATTGGGTAGCCTGATCTTGAAACTGTTGGCCTTGTTCTCCGGAAACTCGTTCTTACTGCTGTGACTGGGTAAGCTGACGTAAAAATCACTCATCGTTTGAAATGCAACGTGATCGTGGTCACACCCGAAGCAAAGTCCACCAGTTGTCTGTCGTTCTCCGACACCTGCGTCTCGACAATGTCCAAAAAGGTCGTAGGCACCGGTAGATATAGGATGTGTCTCGGTTGAAGGTCCACCACCTCCGGATCGTAACGAACTTGTTTCAACAGATCCGTGACTTGATTTCCCGTCACCATACTCTGTCCCACATTTGAATACACGAACAAGAAACGACAATGGTGACCAAACGCTTCTTCGTAACTACGATCCAGGTCTGTGAAAACCCAATTGATGAAACAACTCAAATGTAATGTGTCCGCATCGATCTTGTAAAATAGCTCGTCCCCGTCATTCTGTGGTTTGATCAAGTCCGTGGCCATGGGTACCACTTCTGTGGGAAATTCTTTCCTCAAGTTGGGTCCCAAGACGTAACCAGGTTGTCCGTTTTGCAATTTTCCCATCTTGACCCATTTCATCTTCTTGGCCAATTCGATTCCAATGGACATTTGGGCAAAGACGCGTTTACCTTTGATGTCAAGGCTGGTGCACGTTCTCAAGTTGTGGAGGACACATTCTCCATTCTCGGCACGATTCATGACCGTGTACAGCAATTCGGTGGGTTCGTCAGGTTTACTCTTTTTCTTGTACATTGACACGTCGACATCCGATTGATCTCTCAACCTCCACATGTATCGATGTCGTATCATGTTCAGTAACTCGGTACCGGTCCTCGGCGTGAATTCCAAATCGCCTTCTCTTGTCACTCCAGCGACATTAGTGTATATGTTTCGAGTTGCGTTCTCCATCTCGATCCACCAGATTTCAAACAGAAGAGAATCTTTCAAGCGCATCTTACACACAGCGGACGAAAAAGAGAGGTCGCTGATACCCACTTTCCATCCCGACTCTCTCAACTGTAACGGGTTCAGCAAACGATTCTTGAAACTGTTGGCCCTGTTGTCCGGGAATTCGCTCATGCTGGCATTGCTCATCAACTGCACGTAAAAGTCATCGGGAGACTCATTCATCCTTAAAGTGTAATGTCAACGAGGTCACGCCCGATTCAAAGTCTACCAGTCTTCCGTCGTTCTTGGCCAATTACACCTCCACTATATCCAAAACATTGCTGCGCACAGGTGTATATCGAATCTGATTCGGTTCGTACATCGTCTTGGTAGGGTCGTGGGGTACTTCTCTCAATAGGTCCGTCACTCGATTCCCTGTGATCGTGCTATGACCTACATTCGAATACAGGTACATGGGACTGCGAGGAGGAGGGAGGTCCGGATGGACGGTGACTCCCCGATACGCCTTGGAGTATTCCTCGTCCAAATAACTGAAGTGCCAGTTGCAATAGGGACTGAGCTGTAACGTACTGTGGCTTTTCAAATTCCAAAAGTTATGAGCGCGATTGGTGTCATGGTTGGTCCAGTCTTTCTTAAAATCAGATGGGACGGTGTCGTTTGGAAAGATCTTGATCACATTCATGTTCAAGTCAACGGAGTAATACGAATCCTCGTTAATCAAACCCAACGCCTTGACCAGTTTAGAACAAAAATACACTCTGGGACGTTGTCTGTCTCCGGACTCGTTGAGGAACGTGTCAGTGTTGTTCAGAATCAAATCATTCCCCTCCCATCTGAACACGGGGTAGTATTTTTTACCGTCTGGTGCTTGTAGACTTTCGTTTGCGCGATCCATATAATGATACATTCGTTCGTGAAAACGATTGATGAGGTATTGCATGAGAGATCTGCCACTCATCACTTTGTGTCGGTCACGGTTCAGTTCCTTACCGGTGACGTCAAATGGTACGTGGTATCGCCCAGGACGCCACGTAACCCCATCGGATTGCAAGATGAACGTTTCAATAGTCCACTCAATACCGAACACATAATCATCATCGTCAAAGTCGTGCGCTTGAGGGACTGGTACTTGATGCGGTCGTGCAGGTTGTATCGGGTAAGAAACGCCTGCCAATCCCACTTTCCATTCCTTGTCGGAGTCAAACGTGAGAGGGTAAGGCAGACGATTCTTGAAACTGTTGGCCTTGTTGTCCGGGAACTCGCTCATGCTGGCGTTGCTCAGCAACTGCACGTAAAAGTCTTTCATTTTTTCGTCTTTTTCACGAGCACGTCTTTTTTATCCACCCAACTGTCGTACTTGACTGGCCAACCTTTCCAACGCACCAAGACTTTATCCCCTTTTCGTTTGACGATCTTGTCGATACGGAACAGATCGTCGTCTTCCACGGTCACCTTTTGCAAATCTTGCGTGTAAAACGTCCCATCGACCGACGTCCCATCCCATTCTTCCACTTTGTACATGGGAACCTTACCCGGACGCACCCTACGTATCACAAACACCTCTTCGGTCCAACCGGGTAAATACCCCTTCTTGAACTGTCGGAACTTCTTGTTCAGTCTCACACGATCCCCGACTTTGAGTTGAGGTTTTCTTCATTTTTTTCCCTTTTTCTTTCCGTAAAGAGTCTCCCACACGTCCTCGCTATTGGTCAAAGTCACTTGATCGGGAGCCATCTTGATACTGTGATGATACGATCGATTGTACCCTTTGACCAGATCTTGTAACACGGGTACAAACTTCAACGTATTCTGCACGGTGAAGTACCGATACAAACGTTCTTTCAGGGTCCGATTGAACCGTTCCACTACACTGGATTTCGTATCCCCTTGGGTCGAAAAATGATGAATGCCCTTCTGTTTCATCAAATCCTGAAATGTCTTGTTGTAGAATTCCTTCCCGTCGTCCGTCTGAAGATTGATGGGTTTTCTACCTCCTTTCAAGATCTTAGCCATGGCCTCCATCACCGCTTTACCTGTCTTCCTCTTCAAGGGTTGGACCCAGGCGTGCTTGGAAAACATGTCCACCACCGTCAAGAGATAACGATACCCTCGATTGTACTTGGCGATATTGATCACCTCGATCAAGTCAGCCGTCCACTGCTTGTCGATTCCGAACACCACAACCGGGACCGTGGGAAACCGACGACGTCTGGGTTTGTGCAACGAGTACCCCAAATCCCGTTGCAAGACCTCGCAAGCACGTCATACCGAGATCTTATTGGCCTTGGCGAATCGTGTCAGACCATCCAGACTACCGGGTCTGGAAGGATCCCGATACCGTCCCAGTAACGTCCCGGTCGAAATCACCTTCTTCTTTTGACTTTTACTCTTCTTCATAATCGCCAAAGTACGTAAATGCACTGTCTCCACAACTCGAAACGTTGCTCACGTACATCGAGATACTTCTTAAATGAATCAGGTTGCTGTTTCAACCACAACATATAAGCAACAAAACGCATCACGTTGCCTTCGACATTAGTCTCATCAAACACCTCCAAGGGCGAATCACTGAAAGTACCTGGGATGGGTTCACCTTCACCGTATCGTGCATAGACTCTAGCACACTTGGAACACAAGGCGATCCAACTACATCGATCGGCCATGGTCGCACACACTCTCGAGATCAACCAACTCAGTGCTTGAGACATCATAAAATGATTCAACCCAATTTTTTATTTCAACTTTCTTATATGTACAAAAACGTCGTGCCTGATTGGTTCTTACGAAAAAACAAATCTGATTGGTTATCGAAAAGAAGGCGAAAGAATACTGATTAGTATTACACATTTCGTCGTCATCATCCTCGGATGTGAATCCTGACGTGTTGTCAGGCAGTTCCATGTTCTTACAATCTTGGCGATACTCCTCATCATAGTCCTCGTCGTAGGAATCCATGGCATAATATCTACAATTTCTCCAACAACAACCCCCTTTACTGGGTCTCCACTTCAGGGCTTCTTCCTCATCCCCCTTCACATAAAATGCCTGACGCATCGATTCCTTACAGACACCACAGAGTTCATCATCCTCATCAGCCTCAATGGCACAAAAGAAAAACCGATCCTTCCACAGATCACGTTGACGCATGATATCATTGATCAACTCTTCCAACTTCAGACAAGTTTCCTTGTGATCTCCCTTGTTGAAAGTCAGTAACGACTTCACCCTGGGACTCTCGTCTGCCTCCAACACCCGTCGTGATATGTCACGAGCGAACCGCAAGGGTTTAAACAGATCACGGATACCCTCACTCATTGTGTACGTGATGTTATCGGTGGCAATCAAACAGGAACGCTCTACGTCCAGGGTGGGATCCCGACAATGAATAAATCTGAAATGGTTGGTACAACTTCTATACAGCACACGACACCACTCACCACAGAACAGATACACCCTGTCATTCTTCTTCATTAACTTCAAAATCGTACCACCCCAGTCAGGACGACGTCTCATCAATAGATCAAAACACCACATACACTCAGGTATTTTACCTAACGGTTCGAAGAGATTGTCAAAAATGTACACGTCCACTTTTGCATTCGGAATGGCATCGAGATCTCTTAAAGTTTCTACCTTCTCATCCGCAGTCTGCTTCACTAGTTCCCGAATCTGGTTAGAGTTGCTGTAGTAAGTCATCTGGACTCGTTAAACTTCTTTCTTCCTAGATCCGACAAATCAGGATGGTTCTTTGGGTCGCCCCAGTCAATCAGGTGTCTTTGAAGCCTATAGTACAAAGGGGAGACAACGTGCAATTCTAAGTCAAATAGCTTCACATGTAACGGTCTTTCGCCTTCTTCGATTTCCTCCAAAACATCAGAAGCTCGATTCAAAATTCGTCTCAAATCTTGCACGATCTCTGCCACGTCTCTATCATTCATAGGTCTATAGGTCATCACTTCACCACGAGCAAGTCGAGAATGATTCACTGCGTCAAGCGGGCTCCTTTTATACCCGTGGCGCACCTCCACTTTCACTCAGTACACGTACTTTCAGTGATCACGTGTCATTTTTTAACTCAACCAATCAGAATGAAGACCAGCACATGATCCCATCACCTGACACGTCTCCGATTGGTCGTAAAACCGTCTATAAAGTTGAACCACGCATTCCATCACGAGTCATTTCGCAGGTGCCATGGATTCACATGTTGAACCCGATAAGAAAACAAAATCATCCAAAAAGGAGGCTCATAAGAAACTGAAACTGCTCCTACCCAAGAGAGTGGAAGGAGGAGGTAAACTACAATCCACCTTAGATGGCTATTCAAAAAACCTCGTTCTAGACTACGTTTCAAAGAACGCGTACTCCTCAAAGAGATCACACCGGACTCTGTCAGTTGGACCACCGTACCTCTCAAAGGCTTCTCACAACCCTGGAGCGCCTTTTCAATCAAATGCCAAGAAGTCAAAAGCGAAATGAAATGTAACCATCAACATCGAAGACTAAGACTGACCCCCAAAAACGTGCGAAAAACCAGACACATCCTAGAAACCATGCTACGAGAAAACACCTTGTTGGGGTGCTAACTCAATCTCTATCTTCTTCATAGAGTCAAAGCTACCTGCCATTCAAGGCGGATGCCTGACAGTGCTAGAAGAATCACCTCCTCCAATCGTCATTCAATCCATGTCACGGATAGGACTCGAGAAATTTGAGAAAGACAACGTCATAAAATTACCACCCAAAGTGGACGACAAAGGAGAATTCACTGAAGTACAAGTGTTGCAGGAATTCGACCCCGATCAGTTCCTGAACCAACTGAAAAAAACACAAAATCACACCTGCCCGCATTGTATGGTACCCATGAAATTTGGGAGTGTGCAAACCCCCGACGGTAGTACCTGGGAGTATTACCGATGCCCCTCTTCCAGATTCTTCACCAAGTGTTATGTGACCTGTGGTGCTAGTGAAGTGAGCACCTACCTGAAACGCGTCGACGAACAGACCCACCCCTGCTACAAAACCATCAACCCAGCCCGTTTCCGATGTCTATGCAACAAGTCCCTGGTCTTAGCCACCTCCCACTCCGAGGCTAACCCAGACAGGCTCTATCTCAAGTGCCCCAAGCGCACCTGCAAGTTCTTTCAATGGATCAACGAACTCCCACGAGGGGCCGCCGAAGCTAAACTGATCAATGGACAGAACCCAAACTAAGAAAGAGACAGACACAGTTTTTGTAAAAACACACTCTGATTTTTTAATTCACATTCTTTTCTACATGTTTGGCAACTTATCTTCCGCATCGATCATCGATCGCATTGTGTTCTGGTTGCATTGATTGAAAATGCTATAATAAAAGTTTATGACATTGATATATCGCTTTGCCGTGTTCTTTTGTCTCTCAGTCCAGTGAGCGATGAAAGGCTCAAATTGATAGCATAACATAAGTCTGGGAAATGTCACTCTGTCCACTAGTGGCTTCACTTTCAGTTCCCACACAATGTTCCTTCGAATGGCCAGGATCGCATTGAACAACGTTCTACCAAACACCTTCTCTATGATGCGATATTTTCGCTGGCTTCGTGTCCAGTTCTCGCGCTGCTCATCCGTGAAGAAGAGGATCTGGTGCAACATCACCTCGAGCTGACTTGAATCCTTGAACCGTATAAGCCAACGGCGGCCCGTCAACAAATCCCGGATTGGGAAATCCATCTCCTCATAAAATCGAACCCAGTCCTCATCCATTCTATCACTTGCCTTGTAGGTAGTCTCAGGCTTTCTCGGCACATGGTTTTGCAGACCAATCTCTCTAAGGGCCATAGTGATGCTCAATACAAGTTTCAAAAACTGAGTGAAGAGCAGACAACGCCGGTTCGCTTTATGCAGATCCGTCCAGCCAATCACAGATCAAGCCGAGATCACGTGTTCCTACAGACCCAGGGGATAGGGGGTATCCCCTACCACGCCCCACTCACGGTCGTAGACTGGACCCAGTTGTACTGGGTGTATAAAACAAGCGAGTTGGACCGTTCACTTTCACTCTGAGTTTTAGTGAAAAAACTTGTATGAGTGCCTATAGAAGACTGTGGATATTATCATTGCTGTGGGTGGCGAAACCAAGTGAGTATGGAAGTGTTAGAGCGATGTAATTCTGAGTTGACTACCTTGGGAAAGCGGGTGCGAGAGTGGATGAAGGACGAAGAAGAGACCCCTTTGTACAGGGACCCAGAAAACCTTTTAGGTTTCATCGGGGTGGCCCTGGATGAGATAGACTTATTATTCCTAGAAGAGATGCTGGGGGTCGCTGAAGAAGACGATATTAATGATTTAGTAATCGATGTGGACTGGGCTCTCAACGCCTACAAACAATTATTATGACTTTTTTAGAATGGAACCCAGCTGTTGTTATGTCTGTAAGCAATCCACACCATGCTGCCGCCAACCTATCTTAGAATTGGGTAAAAACGGGACCCACAACAAATTCGTCCACGCAGTCTCGGGACCGCGGAGAGAAGCCTGGGGACTAGGGTGCGTCTATTCAACCTGTTGCGGGGCCATCTATGGCATGTACCACAATAAAGAGACTTCCCGTTACGATCCCGTCTTCCTTGGAAACCATTATGATGAGGCGCTGAACAGAGTCAATCATGTCAAATCTTTTCTTTATTATGATCATGAAGAAGAAAAAAAAGAGGGCGCTGGTCATCAGGATCGTGCACACGTCCCACCCTGTAATCAAGTGTAGTGTCCAATAAAAAGTTGTTTTTTGTTCTATTTTCAGACTCAATGTCATTTCCTAACCCAAAATGCATGTGGTGTAAGGAAGGATTCACCCCCAATCACAGTATCAACGACTACTTCCTGACCACGTGTTGCGACCAATTCTATCACGGAACCTGTAGAACCCTCCACAATTGGTGGCTGCACCCTACCCAAAGACTCTGCCCTCATTGTAAAACCGTGAATTTTGGAGAACCTCACCATGACATCCCACAAACCAAGTCCTAAAGAGGTAAGCGCTTCGATGGTCTAATGGTTAAGATGTTGAGTTGTGGCCTCAAAGACCCAGGTTCGATTCCTGGTCGGGGCATTCATTTTTTCTCTCTTATTTTTCCATAGAGACCCCTGGCCTGTAAAATCTGCTTGGACGAACCCCACCCCGACGAAGATGTCATGCTCCTCTTCCTCACCCAACATTTCCCCTACCCATGGTACATGAGAAAAGACCTCTCCGATGTATGGCCCTTCGGACGCGTTTTTGAATCCTCAGGCTTTCACGGAGAATTTCTCACCCCTCAGACCATGATGTTATCCCTCGTGCACCTGGGAACCAATGACGTGCAAGCACTCAAGATGATGCAAAAAATCACACAACAAACCATGTACATTCTCTCGTTAAAGGATCTTTATTAGTTTTTGTTACAGGCATCATTAAAAATCTTGTGTTTTTTCACTCTGGTGGTGACATCATCGTATTGATAAATGCTTGGTACGCCAAGTCTTCTCTGTCGCCCCAACCGCTCCTCCACTCTTTCCATCCGGCCTCAAAACTATCCTTCAACCTCTCCAAGCACACGGGGTCCTTATCCGTCAGAGACTCGTCACTAAGCATCCTCTTTGACATGGCTTGTCTGAACTTGATCACCTCATCAGCCAGCTTCGTCATTTCTTTCTTCAGGACGTTATCCGTACTGTCACTAACGGCACTTTTCATAATCTTTCCAAGAAGATTATCCTTCACAGCCTTCAACACTCTCTCCGCAAATTCATCTCTCGGAATCAAGTCTGGCAACTCTCCTGCAGGAATCTCAACCACCTCCACCTTCATCTTGCTCTCCACTGAGGCCATCTTCTTGTCGTCGATCTCGAAACAACAATGCCAACTCCACCAAAATCCACCTTTTTTATTCACATCCGAACCCTCTCTCATTGGTTCGCACCTTATTTGACCAACCACGTGACACCCTCAATTTCACGCATTGGCTCGCGCCTTATTTGGGCATGCGCAGTGACGTCATTTCCGGTGGGCGCCATTTTCTACCTTTCAATGCGCCATCTTGGATTTTAAAATTTAAGAGAATGTATGGGAAATTTTTGGTCCCGTGGTATAATCCCTGCACGCTGATTGGTTACGGCCCCTATGAGCGCTATTGACTACTTCTGTGAGTCTGAAAAACCTTTGGCAGTGGCCCAAGTCGCTGTGCCTATTCGGAAACTGTGGGATTTGTACAAAGCAGGATCAAGATTGCAAAATCGTAGTGCTCGATTAAGTTGTTCCACAAAAAAGGATCTAGTGATAGGTGCCCCGTCCGGCCAGCAGAAAAGAGGACCATTGAACGATCCTCGTGTAGAAACGAAATCTAGTATGGCTTGGACCGGACAACAAAAGCCTTCTTTATATATATAAATCGTAGAGGGGGGCCCATTGTTACTATGTTTGTATTTCAAAATCGTGAGCTGCAGGGCTGTTACCTGTCTTTTCTCGTTTACTAAATGCTCTAGTTGAGGAAGCCTAATAAGATTATTATAATCCCTTCCGTTAACGGTAATCTCCCCAACGCGTAAAAAGGCGAAAAAAACTAAAGAGCACATGGCTGTCAGCATTTGTAATTGATACGCTGACCCTGTGGTGCTTTGAAATGACGCAATGATCTGTCTCCATGTCGGTAGTGTAATAGGAAGACGCACATCGTGCACCGGCGTTAACTTACTGTAGCCTTTCAGATTTTGTCGAATAAGCACAGTTTCTGTAGGATCGTTAACTCCTGCTAACCTATGAGCATAACCAATAGCTGATAAGTAGCTAGTAACGGTCGAAGAAGCGTATTTCAGTGAATATTGGTGAGACACAAATAATGCCAAGACAGCTGGCTGTAACGGTAAGCTTAAATTACAGTTACCTAACCAGGACTGAGCCCAAGCGAGAAATAATGACCAGGACCATTTGTAAGCGTCCTTGGAACCCTTAGACAAACTGGCAGATAACAAGTGCCTTGTTACAGAAGCCAGTTCTGTGGTAGAAGATGGGCTGGTTCTAGCGTTTGTGCATGATCCACACCCTGGCCGACGGACTTGAATTTCGTAACCTGTAAGCGCAATAAAGCATCAGCTTTGACATTATACACCCCAGGCACGTGAACCGACCGAAACAAAATATTATGTTTCAAACATTGCAAGAGGAGCTCACGACCTTGAGTTGATCTTTGCTTGTTTTTCTATCAATTACCTCTACTAGGCCTTGATTGTCTGTATGAAACAAAATGCACTTATTTGCTAGATCTGAAGCCCATATAGAAACACTAATAACAATGGGAAACATTTCTAGAACTATAATATTCTTACCTAGCCAGCTATGAGGCCAGGGGCCGAAAAACCAATGTGCACCGAAGACATCGCCATAGCCTAAAGAGCCTGCTGCATCGGTATGAAGGTGGAGTTTAGCAGACGAAAGCCAAATATAATCCAAAAAGAAAGATTTACCATTGTATGATTCTAGGAAAGTAAGCCATAAGCGAAGATCTGCTTTTGTTTCACGATTAAGACGGATAAAATGGCGTGAGCGCTTGACCTCTACAGTTAAATTAATTAGACGGCGTAAATAGCTTCTACCGGGTACAATTACAGAGCAAGTAAAATTAAGGAGACCAATTAAAGATTGTAGTTCAGTCAACGTAACCTTCTTTCTTGGGAGAAAGTCCCGAATAAGCGAACGACATTTTGCAAGCTTTTCCTCTGGAAGCCGGGCTTCCATTTTAAGTGTGTCTAATTCAATGCCCGCAAATGGTAAAACAAAGTTAGGACCTACTGTTTTTTCAGGAGCCGTGGGGACACCTATGTCATCACATGTCTGAAGGAATGCTCTTAAATTAGTAGCACGCGATGAAAGAGATTTGCTGACGATAAGAAAGTCGTCTAAAAGGTGAAGAATCCCCACTATATTTAGTTTAAAGCGAGCTATCCATCAAGAGCAGAGCTGAAACATTCGAATATTTTGCAGGAACTGGATAGCCCCATGGCGAGGTTTCGATCAACATAAAATTTATCGCGCCAGCAAATCCCGAGCAAATTGTAATCGGAAGGGCTGACCGCAATCAATTGAAGAGCATGTTTGATATCAGTTTTTGCTAGCGCACAGCCCCTGCCTGTGCGCCGAACTAACCTAATCGCATCATCGATATTAGCATAATGAACACTAGACGCAATTTTTGGAATATGAGAATTGATTAAGTGCCCTTCTTGAAAAGACAAGTGATGAATTAGGCGGAATTCCCCAGGTAACTTTTTAGGAATTAATCGTAACGGAGAGATGTGAAACACTGAAAACGGCCGAGTATCAAATGGACCCACTATTCTGCCCAGCTGGATCTCTTTGTCAAGTTTGTTGTCAACGGCCTTAGGATTGGTAATGGTGGATAAAAGATTTTTAGATGAAAAATTCTGATGAGGTCCAACATAATCAATGGAAAAACCAAAATGAAAGCCGTTGAGTAGGTATTGCTGAGAGCGAGCGGGGTATCCCTTGAGGTACAACTGTAATTTATCAACTTTAATTGGTGTTGATAGTGGACGAGACAGGGCGGGATGCAGCAGTGGATTTGTTAGATACAAATGGTCCTGCTGATCAGGACACATTTTTATGCGGATCTGATTGCTGTCGGCTGGGAAACGTACAGTGGTTCACGGGATGTTGAGTCCCACATTTGAAACATTCACGTTTGAAGTTGCAGCCTGAACACTTTCCCCCCCGGTGAAATTTCCAGCGGAATCCAGACGGAAAGGGCTGTTCATGTGGTGCGCCTGCAACCACAATTCCCAGTGAAGAGTTTTTTGTCGCAAGAAGCGGAAATTTTCATAATAATAGCGCCAGTGAGTGTTCTTAGCGGCCAGGTCCCGCACTGTCTCGCTATGTTTCATTAAGGCGGGTGCGTCGTTCAGAAACCGCACAGTATAAATCGCTACAAAGGTTTGAAAGGCTGTGATCCATTGAACTACCATGGCTATATGTTTCGGTTTTTGTGCTGGCTCTAGACTTATGACCGGCCGATCCGCGGATGGCAAAGCCTGGACAACAAAATTGTACTTCGAATCATTTGCATATGACCTCTGTAACAGTGTCCCAAAATCAATATATTCGTTTGCCCAAATTTTTGACTGAATTTTTTCAGGGATTCGAGAGGCCAGCGGAACAGCCATCTGTTTATGCACAAGCTCACGCTTAAACCGAAGAAAGGGGGAGTAACCGCGACCTAAAATAAGCTGGGGGCGTGATCAACTGATCCACCCTGGATGACAATAAAAGCAATGACAGTGAAATGGATCTCAGAGCGCATAAAATGGCACCCCTGTAACTCCCATAGAGAGCATATTGACCCTTATGATTAAGGTGGATTCCATCCCTACAAAGTACGGAAGCATTAGGCTTACGAAGCCCTTTGTGGCACCAAAAAGTAGGGTTACCTAACTGGACCTTACATTCAAGAAAGTCTGTAAATTTAGGAACTAAGTTCTGCATGAAGTATGTTGATCAAAAATTATAAATTCATTGACAGAAATTTTTTGCAATAACTACCATGCCAATAGCCGATGCAAAGATGACTCGTTTGAAAGTTATGTCATTCTATAACAATGCAACACTGATCTAAAACCTTTGGTGAGTGAGTCAACAACACGTCAGGACCTGTACAGCTGAGAAGGGAAAATATGAACTAGAGTTAGGTGAATGAACTGGCCTGTCAAAGTTAGAGGTAAGTTTGAAGAGTGTTTATATGAGTAAAGTCAAGCTTAGAGAGAGTGTATATGGCTAAAAGGGTCATGTCTACGTTTTTTGGCGATCTGTTTGATCGAAACAAATCTTTAAGAAAAACGGGGTCACGTACATCTTCCACTCAGTACCCCACGTCCTTTCCCCTCTGATATGAATATTTATCTGCACTTGTAAGCATAAATTAACGTGTAACAGTGACGTGGGGTTTAAGACATCAAGCAAGTAAATTGTTCGCTCAGTTTTAGCAAGATGTCTTCCGATCATCATCTCCCGCTAAAGCAGTTTTTCCTTAATTTCTTAATGGTCTTTCTGGTTGTTCAAACCAGCCAAGGTATGAAATACTGACGTTCCTCATTTTTTGTTTTTCGGTTCTCCCTCCTCTTTGTGTATAAAACGTAACTGCGAAGGGCTATAGTTGTAGAATTGAAATTTGAGTGAACTAATAATAATAGGGCGTACAAATACGAAAAGTGCACAAGATAGGTTTCTCGGTGAAATATGGAGGTTCTTCTTCCAAGTGTACATTTTGGAAATATGTCTTGCTCCCTTTTTTCTGTTTCTTTTTTCCATTGTTATTCCTTTCTTCCCTTCTCCAATTTTTATTTCTTTGTTTTTGTGTTCCCTCTCCACTCTTCCCTCTTTCCTCTTGCCTCTTGCCTCTTCCCCTTCCTCTTTCCCTCTCCCTTCTCCCTCTTGCCTCTTGCCTCCCTCTTCCCTCTTTCTTCCTCCCTCTTCCCTCCTCCCTCCTCCCTCTTCCCTCCTCTCTCTTCCCTCCTCCCTCCTCCCTATTCCCTCCTCCCTCCTCCCTATTCCCTCCTCCCTCCTCCCTCCTCCCTTCTCCCTCTTCCCCCTTCTCTCTTCCCTCCTCCCTCTTGCCTCTTTCCTTCTCCCTCTTCTCCCTTCCTTCTTCTCTCTTCCCTCTTTCCTCTTTTCTCTTCCTCCTGTCCTCTTCCCCCCTTCCCTTTTCCCTTCTTTCCTCTTCCCTCTTCCCTCTTCTCTCTTCTCTCTTCCCTTTTCCCTCTTCTCTCTTCCCTCTTCCCTCTTCGTGCTTTCCTCTTTCCTCTTCTCTCTTCCCTCTTCCACATTTCCCCAAAATTTGTCGTTTGCGTGTTTTGCTACGTTTGAGTGAAACAAACTTCACCAGATTTTAAATGTTGTTTTCATTTCACCTAAGCGTTTGACCTACACTTTTTTGAGTTTTTCTTTAGTCTTTGCCTCGTTTTTTCACTGATTTTAAGTTTCGTTGGCTTTTCCTATAGTCCAAAAGGAACGTTCCTCTAGTATCGACTGTTCCTCGTTTTTGTGTTCCTATTGACCATAAGAGGACCAGATTTTTTACAAGGTAGGAACAAAACGTTCACACTAGTGTAAAAGAGGAACATTTCATTCCAAGTTTCCAACTGTAAATGGTACATATTGTTCTCAAATTGATAAATTAGGACTTTTTTGTTCTGGGTTCCTATCTGTGCATGGAAAACATTTCCGAAATTGATAAATTAGGACTGTTTTGTTCCTAGGTCCCCTCTGTAAATGGAACACATTGTTCCCAAATTTGTCATTTGGGACTGTTTTGTTCCGTGTTCCTATCTGTAAATGGAACACACTGTTCCCAAATTGGTCATTTAGGACTGTTTTGTTCCAAGTTCCCATCTGTAAATGGAACACGTTGTTCCCAAATTGGTCATTTAGGACTGTTTTGTTCCGAGTTTCTATCTGTTGATGGAACACGTTGTTCCCAAATTGGTAAATTAGGACTGTTTTGTTCCGAGTTCCTATCTGTAAATGGAACATATTGTCCCCAAATTGGTCATTTGGGAACAGATCTTGGGTCATTTTTTTACGCATTCTGATTTTGTTCCCAAATTAAGGTGTCCTTTGTGAATAAGGCAAACAATAGGGTGCACTCAGACCTGCTTGGGCAAGGTTGGTTGCATCTCACTGTCATGAAGTTTGCACAATAGTGAGGGCGGGCAAGTTAAGGCATGCCTTGGCAAATACAAACATATATGCAGTTCCTTTATTTGTCATTGACTCCTTGGTTATGGTTCAGATTTAAAGGAGATCGTGTTGCCCAAATGCTCTTCAAAAGGCAAAATGAGCAAGAAGTGCAAAGTCGATTGGTTGGATATCGATGTAGCATAACCCAAACCAAAACGGCTTCACTTGGAAAAGGAAGAAACCGACAGCTTGTATCACTGCCCAATACAAGAGTGTGACCACGATGGATTTCAAAGTCAAAGAGGGTGCAGAAAACATGTTAATACCAAGCAAAGTTGGTTCTTTTATTTCGATGAAAAGCCCAATTTGAAAGAAATCACAGATTTGCTAAAGGTAGCAAGAAATGTTTCAATGGTGAACACAATTCAAGATCAGACAATTGAGACTACAAAACATGCCAGAACGTTACTTCCCTCATTTTCCTTGTCGTGTGACATTGGCAAAGTATTCCCGCGATTTAGATTTTGTTGTGAAGAGGAGGAAGAGTTGACTTTTGACGTGGTGGACTTTAGTCTGTGTTCTCCAAATTTGTTGTTGAAGTTTATCCACTTCTTACAAGACAAATGCAAGCTTGGACATGGTGGGCGTTTAGGCTACATAGATGCCATTTCTGAAATGATCGTCTTCAGAAAACTTCATGGTGTGCCAGACGCAGTTCCTCGAAAGTTCTCTGCAACAGAGTTGTACCACAAAAGAGCGCGAAAGATGGTTGCAAAAATTATGAGATTGCAGTGGATGCAAGATTTTGACATTGAGACACTGGAAGCAAGAGGCCACTGGGCAACAATGGAGGAGCTGTTTGAGGTGGTGAAATTTCATCTGCCTTGTACGAAAATACCGTGAAGATTTGGAAATTGAGTCCAGCTCAAGTTAACCCTTCAGACTTGACATTTGCCACGAAATTCGTTGCCATGTATCTGTTCATCAAAGTGAAAGGGTGGCGTCCCATGACTTATCAAAATTTGACGGTGGACATGATTGCCACAGCTAAGGAAAAAGGTGGATTTATTGATCAGAAAACGTTCAAGATTGCTGGAAAGTATGGATTTGATTCTTTGATTCTGACCGATGCAAACATGCAAGTTCTCAATGGCTACATCTCGTACGTCAGACCTTTGCTTAAACCCCAGTGCGATTTTGTTCTCGTCAACAGAAATGGAGGCCAACATGGTAAATTGGGGGAGATCATGAGCAAACTGGGGTTTGATTCAATTGGAAAGTACATCCATCTCACGCGTTATCGCCAAATTGTTGAAACGCAGAGCCTGAATGAGCTCACTAGCGAGAAGCAGAGGATTTTGTCGGAGGACCAAAAACACAGTTCTGCTGTTGCCAAAGATCACTATCAAAAGCAGCGATCCCGTGAAGTTGCTTTGAAGGGTCTCAAGTGCTTACAAAAACTTCAAGGTGCCAATGGTTCAGAAGTGGACGAGGATGTCCACGCAAGACTCGGAGATTCAACTTCCGACGCCAGGCCTTCAGTTGAAAGAGTGCAAAACATCAGCTCCTCCCCCAAAAAGGACTCCCTACCTAAAAGAAACTTGCGCTCTTAGAGGAACATTCGTCATGTTTTGAAATTCACAAAAGAGGAGGACAATTTTCTAAAGTAAGGGATAACTAAGCACGGATTTGGACAGTGGACTGCTATTTTTAGAGATGATGATTTCCAATTTCAAGACGGAAGAACAGCTTACTCCCTAAAGAAAAGGGCTGGAATGAAAATGGCCCTAGCTTAAGGTGGATCGAAACAGTTTAAACATCTCCATCGTGACATATCTTTGGTATTGGATCTCAATTACACCAGAATTGATCAGGAAAACAACATTGAGTACACATCTCTAAACAAAAACCAAAAAAATGATAAATTCAGATAGCCATGGTCTCAACATTGGATGCCATGGCAACGGCAAAAGAGGTTAAAGAGACCCTATTTCGATCCACCTTAACAAACTTTAATAAATGAGATAAGAAACTCTAAGCACAGTTGCACCTAGAAAGACATCCTTTTAATTCGGGTTTGACTTACATAGCCTCTTGCAAAATTTTCTCAACTCAGGTAGTAATCAACCTATGAGCTATTATGCAATCCACGAAGGAAAAGAAAGTGATTCTTGACAGACAAATCAGTCTGCTTACTATTGGACTGATGTAGCATAAAACCGGACCCTGAATCGAACTCTTAACCGAACTCTTAACTCTTACATACACAATCGAACTCTTAACTCTTAGATACAGTGCACAATCAGGCTTTCGGTAAGTTACTCAGTTTTGACTGAGGAAATAGTTCAAAATGGAATAACGAGGTTTCTTTCCTGGATTTTCCACGTTACCAGTGGAACTTCTCTTCTTCTTCCTCTGAGAGGCTGAGCACAAACGTACTAAAGCCGTGTTTCTGATCTACGAAGTTGGCGCAGGTGAGGCTGGCACTTATGTGATGAAAAGGTGAGCCTCGTCGTCGCTGTTCTTCTCATTGTCATCTACTGGAGATGGTGTCTCCTGTTGTGAGCCTGTAGGCAAAGGTCCAAGTTCTTCTTTGGTTGGCAAGGCCTCAAAGATGCATTTCACCAAATGCTGGTGTTCCCTGTCTAGGAGACCAAGGGAGATGCATGTGCGTCTCCGCTCCTCCAAGGCCTCTTTAGAGCCAAGCGTGCCAAGGTGTTTGTGCTGGTTCTTCAGCTTATCTTCCAATACTTCTCGGTATGCCTCCAATGAATTTCTCGTCGGGGGATGTTGGGTAGAGGGCAAGCGCCTTACATAGTCCTACAACTCTTTTTCTGTCTCCTTGAGCCACACACCCTTGAAGGCTTTCCGGGCAGCTTGGCAATGCATGTCTTGTTCAGCTACCGTTCGGGCGTGTGTAAACCGCTCATGATCTCTCACGATCGGCGAGGGCGTTGGTTCGTCAGATTCCTCGGAAAGAAGCTCTGCGTTCAGACTAGACACGCCTTTGTCTTTTAACCAGGCTTTTCGCTGAGCGTAGCGCTCCTGCTCAAACAGGACTCGTCTTTGTTGCTTTGCCTGCTCCGTTTCCAGCATGTGGGTTATTATCCCATGTTGAAGACTCTCTGGCTTCAGCGTTCCAAGCTGATTTTCCAAGATATCTACGATATTGCCTGATTGGCTGCACAAATCTGACTCACTTTCAGTGTCTGGCACGACATCATGTAGGGTTTCGTCTTCCCTTACAGATTGATTGCTGGTGTCATCCGCTCCCTGGTCTAAATACAAAGCGCGTAGTTCGTCCTTTTCCTTTTCCTGCAAGATTCCGTCTTTGAGGAAAGATTGCTCTTCATCTGTTTCAATTGGGTCTTCTTCACCATCATCTCTACGTGTCTTGGCCTTTTCGGTGGCCCAGAGTACACAGTCCATGGGGTGGTTCCTTAACCATGTGGCTGTACTCTTTTGTGGATTTGGCAGGCTACAGAATTCATACGTGGACAATCATCTGTCCATTGCAGGCTGGTCGGAGGGACCAAAGTCGAGCTTCCGCTGGCTTGTGATGATCATTGGGCATCTGTTAATAAATGATTCTGCCGCCTGGTATTTGACGTCGTGCGCTGAGTAACCTCCTTGCGTCAACGTTTTCCAGTCGTCGATGTCAACTGTAGATTCTGTAGCTTCATCTATGAATATCACTTCGGTGAACTTAGAGATCATAAACTTGTTGAATGCTCGTTGTTTAGTCACCGTGGCAACGCTTCCGTGGTGCACAAGGCTCAGGATTGGAAAAAGCAGACTTGTTTTACCGCTGTTAGCATCTCTGACTAAACAAGGCACTTTATCTTTGTGCTTCTTCTTGTTGTACCTAAGCAACTTCAAGAGACCTTTGCAAAAGTTTGACTGTTCTTCTGGACTCAGGCTGTTTTCGAGGATCTGGCGAAAGTATTTTGGATCTGGTTCTTGCGTCGAATCAAAGGGTGAAAACGCTCTGGGAGACACTTTTCCAATTTTATCTTCTTGGATGGCATCATTCACGAAGGACCTTTCTTTTAGTGATCAACAGACACCTTGGTTCACTTCGATTAGGTCATAGTCAATTGCCAGTGGTCTAAACAATTTGCAGTACGGGTTGGCTAATAGCTCCTAATGATTTTCCTGTCATATCATTATAGTTTTTAATTTCTCGGTGCATTTCTTTTTTTATGTCTATGTTCTTTCATTTCTCTTCCTTTTCTATTATTACTTTAACCTTCAAATTTTTGTTGTTGTTGTTTCTTTTGCTCACTATCCTTATATTAGTCCCTCGTTTTTAATCACCTTTACGTTTAATTTTTCATTCAATCCCATTTTTCGCATGTGTCTTGTTTCAATAGGTCCTTGCCCCGTTCTATGTGTTGTTTTAATTGTCCGTTGTTATTTGTTTTGTTCCTTTTGTTTTCCACTTTTTTTGTCTTCGTTCATCTTTTCTTTTTCACACTTTTCCCCTCTTTTCCTTCTATTTAATTTCTTCCTTATTTCTTTCGATCTCTGTCACTTTAATTATCCCCCATCACTTTTTTATTTTAATCTTTTTATTTCTATTTCACATTCCTTGTTGAAACTGATCAGTTGTATTGTTCTACTTTTCCTTCTGTGTATGTTTGCTATCTTGTTGGATGGCTCGCTAAATCGTCACTTCCTGACTTTCTTCTTTTTCACCTCTTTTGCTCATTTCTACATTCATTTGTTTCTTTCATTTCAATTATCTATTTGCTTCTTTTTGTTTCTTTATCAAATTGTTAGGTTGGTTGTCGATTTCTTTTTTTCCACTCCCATCATTTTTTTTTTCATCAGTCGGTTTCTTTTGTGTGTTTTCTTCCTTTCTTCTCCCTGTTTCTGTGGCTGTCTGTTGACTCGTCTCTTCGTCTGTTCGCGACGTTACTTTCGTATTTATCTTCTTATTTCTTGGTACATTACTAATCTTTTTTCTGCTGTTGTTGTTGCTGCTTTTGCTGACTCATAGAAACGCTTTACCTGATATGATGAGAGAACTGAGACAAATCAATGACCTTTAATATTTCAGCCTTTCAAGACTCCGCCAACCCTATTTGTGACTGCAAGTCATCAATTTCCCAGGAGACCCCAGAATGCAATGGCCATGTGGGGAGAAGACGTACACAAAGACAGCTTCAAAATTTGCCTCAGAGAAACCAAGATTCTCGACGGGACCCACAAAAACATTTACAGTGAATAGAATGTTGGCTTTGTGTTACTGCAAAAATGGTGATTTAAGTTATGTTCAATTTTTTAATTCATTTAGAGCAGTTTTAAATTGAGTGTAGAAAGTGATCAAGCAATTACTTTGATTCTTTTTTTACTACAGTTTGAGGCCGAGTAGTCTAATTGGTAAGTGGTTGGTTAACGTTTGATCGTGGTTTTAGCTTCGGTCAATTCGAAACCACTCTATTTCAAGCATTAAAATACACTTGGCATGCTGTAAAACGCAACGGCAACGATTTCTTATTGTGTGAGTGTCGTTTAGGTGGGGTAAAAGTTTGCTGATGAGGGCCTTTGCTTAAATGAAATGTCTATTTGCCTTTTTCTTGTTTTTTTTTTATGCCTTGATTCTTCTTTATCCATCTAACTTTTCAGAACTGGATGGCATTTATCGATTTGAGGCTTGAGAACTTTACCTTGACTAATAGTGTTGTATTTAATAACACCAGCTCACGATCCCGTCAAGATAACCACGCACTCTGCCAAGTAAGATTATATACACATAATTGCAAAAACGCTTTCACGAAAAAAGTATAAATCATAAACGATACGACACAGTGGTTTCTCGGGAAACTTGCGACCTGATTCTAATTTGCATTTTTACGGATTGTGTACATGTATTAAAACGGATCTCGTGTTCACTGACTGTTGCAAACTTAGGCATACCTCGAAGCTCTTAGCGTTCAAATTTTCTTGTGTTTTCTCGCTTAGCTACCTTTAGGAAGGCATAGGGGGGTTCTATGCTTTTCTAAATCACCAATTTGGGCAGCTAACCTGTGATTATTGAATGCCACGGGGAAACAGTCTTAAATACATGTGCATGTATTCCTGTTCATGCGCATGCTTTTTCGGTCTTCCCATAATTCTATAAACTCGTATAGTTTATAGTTCATACCTTTGTTCGGACAACGTTTTTTCAATCAGGTGTATTCATGCAAGCATTAAAGCATACTTTACATAAGCATTTTCGTGGTAAATAAGCGCCCCAATAATAAAATACATAAGAAAATAATAGCAAAACGCATATGTAGAAACCACTTTCAAAACAATAAAGTCACAAAAGAAATGAATTCATTTCCACGTCGACATACACCGAGAAAAGCGAAATTCAAAACTATGAGTAAGATGAAAAGTTCAAGCTAATTGTTTCATATAAGATCAATTTAACTTTGGTTGTTTTGGTTGTATAGTCACCATATCCAGGCATCGCTATAAGGACAAAGAAATATGCCTACTTGGCGACTAGTTACATTGTTCGTATTGCTGTTTTTACCTACTTTTATTGATGTACAAAATGTTTTAGGCCAATGGTTGTTTTGATATCACCTCAAAAAGATCATTTTAGTTACAAATAGGGCATTTTGTATAATTTTTGGCAGTTGGCTGTACGATATTTTGCTCAACCTCATCTAATAATACACCGATTCCAGAAAAAAACCGGAAGTTGCATGCAAGCGAGGCTTAATAGCCCTCCAGCTTTCAAAAACCGACCTGATTTATCATTTCCACGACTGAGTTTCCTTCGGACAAGCCAGATAAACAAAGAAGGAAAAAGAGGGAAATACTTATGAAAAGGGGAGATGTCTATTTTACCTCGGTAGGAAATAATTTCTGTTGTTCCGAGCACTTCTTGCCAAGTGATTTTAAACTGAGTACACTTATTGAAACTGGGAGCCGTACCCTCGGTTTTCCCCTGCACAAAAGTTGATGAAGAATCTCTGTGTAGAACGAAAAGATGCGAGGCATCTGAGTCTGGCAAAGAAGAAGTGAATACAGGTGGGTTACAGGTGTGAATACCCATCAGCTTCAATCAACTTAGGAATTAATCAGTTTCGTGCCTCTGAGATAAACAAAAAAGTTTTCCAAAAACAATGTTGAATGTGAAAGGACATTAGTGATTTAAATACAGCCATTGATGAATTTTGAATCTTTTCTACTCGCTTAATATTTCAGCAAGATCTGGCTTTTAGGTTTAATATTTCAGAACTAGCAGTGTCAGATAAATTATTGCATGGGCCAATTTCCTGTATTTGATGTTGGGGAACCTGCCCAGTATTTATTTACCTGAAGATTTTTAGGCTGAATTTGAAAACATAAAGTGCAGAATAGACTACAGAGAGATAAAAGGTCAGACACCCAAGACCTGGAGAATCAGAGTGAACTAATAAAAGTCTGAAAACACATTTTAAGGCCTTGTAGGAATTTCCCTAATGTCAGGGATTTGATAGACAGCATTTACTGGCAAGCAAGAAGGTTATAATCTTCATCTCTTCTATGCGACCAAGTAAATCAAAGCTGACGATAATTTTCTAAGGAAGACAGTTTTTCAACCATTAACCAGAACTGCAAATGTAAGAATACAAGCTGAAATGGGTATTCGGAGAATAAATGGATGGTACATATTTGATGGTGCAATTCCACAAAGGTTGTGTAGAGGTTTAATCAACCCTGGATAGTGAGCTATTTGCTTGTAAACTGGGAGAAAATTAGTTATCTAATAATTCCTGACACGTAATGTTTAATTTGTCATTTGGTAGTGAATGAAAACAGAGTACATGATATGATATTGTTCATCAGTGGCAATTAAATATTTAGTGATTTCCACCGTACTAAAATTGTGCATTATGTGGCTTCATGTTCTATTTTCTGGCACAGGGTGTAACATAGAAGGACACATGGTCTGGTGTATAACATAAAAGTACAATTGAATTTGACATCATTGAGAATTTCCTACATTGTATGATCTTATAGATTCCCAATTGTTTTGAACTATTTTGAAATATTCGCTCAACGTTACCAGAGGAAAACTAGAAGAAGCTGAATTCTCTCATATTAAATGCTGGACAAACTTATTGGAACTTTGATATACATTATTTATTCTCAGGCTTTAGCAATAATCACACCTTGTACGGCCATCTCTAAGCATTAGGTAAGCCAGTTCATATATAATATATGTATCATAAATTGTTCAATATTCGTTAGCATCTCCTTCCACCATTCTATGTCCAAGGTAATGTGCTCCTTAAAAATTCTTAGTTACTTCTAATTTATAGCCAGGACATTCCGAAGTCTGTTCACCACAAGGAGTAGTTGATGTACATTGCACTTCATAAACTGAAGTAAATATGACTCTTGTTTACTTTTAAACCAGTATCAAACATTTTGCATATTGACTTTATAATCTTTCAGGGTCTCACCATCCATAACAATGACATTCTTTGCTTCAATGATTTCATGGAGATTGCTCTTACTTGGGTCTGTAACCAGCTCAGCTGGAAAGTCCCCAAAATTTCCGTTTTCTCTTGATCAAAAAGAAAGCATTTTGTTACTTACACCTTCGTCTATCCCTGTTGATGCATTATTTCAATGTACTTGTCTTTTACTACTTGCTAATATTTTAGGCCATCTTTCATGGCATGTGGCTGATAGTCTTGCTACACTGCGGTGCACTTCTTTGATAATTTTATTGGTGATTTCACTAATGAATCAGCTTTGTGATTGCGTCCTACCCTGTAACGCATTGATGCTGTCACTGTACCGAACCCTTGTTTGTACCACTCTTGGCGAGTAGATCGTGGTCTTGTTTGATACTCTGATTAGCATCTTTTGAACTGAAGGATTTGTCCTATTCTCTCGCACCGATTGTTAATTCATTAAGAGAGATCGGATGTTCTCTAACTTGAGAAGACTGAAGTCGTCAGCGAAAAATGAATCAGCCGTGGGAAATTTGTTTACGTTGGGATGTTCTGTTGCAATATTCCTGATATCCGGAACAATTTTTAAATTTACTTCCGTATGTTCTTTCGAGCTCTTGCTTCTGTTTTTGTTTTACCACTTTAAGCTACTTTAGCTTTAGTACAGCTATTCTTCGGGTCAGGATCGTAGATTTTTAAAATTTTCATTTCATTCAGGTTCTTTTTCCTAAACCAACCATGAATAAAGTTCTTTTAGGCAATAAAATGGTGAGAAAATGTTGTTTTTTCGCACATAAGAGATCGAGACAATCGAAGGATGGCAAACATATCTTTCCAAAAGTTCCTTTATTTTGCCACTTTAATTTATACGGCGACTTTTAAACCAGAATTTCAATTGGCTGTGTGTCAATTTTTCAATCTGTCCTTCGCTCACACTGACGCCGGTAATATCATCAGAAGAGAGATTGACTTCTCTTCTTCGTTCGCCATGTTGCTTTGAATATTTACCGCGAGGGCTATTAAGCCTCGTTTCGGTGCAACTTCCGTTTTTTTTCTGGAATCGGTGTATTGTTAATTATTTGCAGTCTTAAATTTGATCGGGTGTCATAAGTTCATAGACTTTTATTTCATATTTCAGACTATAAACTTCACAGGCCCGTTTTTTGCTCCTCCTGTGGTGGTAGTGATGCCAAAGTACAGCTACAACAACAATTATTCGTCATCTTCTCGGTGCAACGCTGTTACCCCGTGGATTGAGGTATAAATAACATTATGTATGATTATATATGAATGGCCGTCAGAGCGCATTACATAGAGGATATTACACAGTGGCGAGAAGATATGAATTTTATGTTCTTGGCACGAGAACACAAAATTCATATCTTCGAGCTAACGTGTAATGTTCTTTTTATTATATAGACATACTGATGACGGCGTTTTTTACGATTTTCCGAAGATTTCCCACCACTTTCCGACGATTTCCGAAGATTCTCTAAAACTTGTCCGAAGGTCACACGAACGTGGCCGAACATTTTCCGAAAATTTTCGAAGATTGACGAAGACTTTCGAGGAGGACCCGAATAAGTTTCGATTTTACACCGACGAATTTAAGTACAATTTAAGAGACAAACTTGATATCAGTGGAATCATCGATATCTTCTTCACCAGTGAGGATATGGAAAATACGCCACTCGAGTCCCGGATGTAGTTTCGTATGAATTTTACGAGTGGTGTATTTTCCAGTAAAAAAAACTCCTGTCTATATAATAAAAAGAGATATGTTCATACTTCCATAACAACCTTGACTGTTTATTCCATCAAGCCCTCGCCGAAATATCATTTTTCTACTTTGTGTAGCGAAAATTGTACATCCTTGTTGAAATGAATGGTCTCAAGTAACTAACGTGGCTATCATATTTGCTTAGCACACATCCACCAAAGATATGCAAGTGTGCGTAAGAAACTACAACAGTAGCCCCAAGAATAAGGATACCGTAACTGTCGAGTACATGGTGATTGGAGGTAAGCAGTTACTCACTGGAGAAAATTTAAAGAAAAAAACATAAATTGTGACGAAATAAGACGGCTTTTTGAAAGAGGTCGTAGCATGCATGGAGGCCATGTTTTCAAGCTTTGACGTCTAATTTGCTAATAAATACTTTGGCAATAAACAGATAGTTTTATCTTTCATGAAAACATCCATGGAACCCACGTGGTTATATTATACGCAGAAGAACTGGGTACTTTGTTTAAAAGTAACTGAAGATGAATTATCATGGGAATAAGGCCTACAATGTATATAGAGAATTAACTCTGATACCCTTCATTCTCTCTTGACCAGACTTAGATCCCTGCCTAGAAGTTACTTGTCATTATCACGGTCTGTGTAAGGCTTTTGGGCCTCATGACGCTCGCTGTGTGTGTGTAAACCGCTGTCCATCCTACCACGAACACGTCTGTTCATCAAATGGCACAACGTATGACAATTTGTGCTTGTTTGAGCAAGAAATGTGCTTCCTTCGACTTAACTTCACTGTACAACATCCTGGAAGTTGTGAAGGTAAGGAGCATCTCATTTAACTGTTAACTGCTCATTTTAAAAGGTAACAAATGAACAAAAGAAAAACATTTGAATAAGCCACGTTCGGTACATCAATGTTGTAACACGACTCCGAGGCTTTCAGGACTAAACTACAAATTTTTTAAGTGTCTTTTGTCCCTCAATTCCCAAAAGAGATTTGGATACAAAGAAAACAACACCAAATATAGAATTTTCTCCTGAAAGCCTCGGAGCCATGTTAGAATACTGATATATCGTACGTGGCCTATTGAGCAGAAAAACAAAATTGCTGAGAAAGTTCTTTAATTTTGCCTAGTTTTTTTAGCCTTATGGTTGTTATAGGCAGCTAATACCATTTTATAAGCTTCAAATTATTGTATTATTCTTTCCTTGTCTTTTTGATTTGAATAAAAATGTTGTTAATTTAATATTCAGCAGTTGATAATAATACTAATAACATTAATAATAACAATAACGGCAATAGCAATAGCAATAGTAATAGTAATAATAATAATGGTTTATTTAACTCGTCCACCAGGTGGCTCTTCTCTGTTAAATTACAATATTTACAATTAAAACAAATTATTGTGCTTTGGTTATAGAAATTTGAAGTCTCGTTGCTGTTGTTGTCTTTTTAGGATATCCTTTTCAGCGAGGTCGCCGTCATATGCCGAACATTCCATCACTGGGGTACTCGCACTGTGAAATTGTATTCTTCGAGCCTTACGTGTTCTATACCGACAAACCCATTAAAGTGCAAGTTACTGTCAATCATATTGATACAAGTGACAAATCATATCTACATGATGCTGCAGTGTCGTGGGTTGAAAATGTGAATTTTGACCGATTCACTGCGTGTGTTATGGCGGCAGGCTTTAACGAGCGTAAGTCAAGTGCTAACGTGACAGTTGATTGGATGGCGTACCAAGGAGCTCCAATGGGAGGTGTTGCCGGTAAAGTGCGAATATCACAATGCTGGACTGGTACGACTCGCAAAGCTGTGAACTTTCCGTCAGTAAGTGGAAATTTGTCTTGCTCAATTTGTAAATGTTAAAATGTAGAATCGCGTGACAAACAGAAAGACAAACGGACCGGCAGAAGACAGAAAGCAGAAGACAATAGAGAGCAGACTGAAGACAGAAGACAGAAGACAGAAGAAGATAGCAGACAGCGGAGAAGACAGAAGACAGTAGACAACAGACAGCAGATGACAGACAGACAGACAGACAGACAGACAAGATTTTGCCTACATCAATACACCAATATTATGGGAAACAATTTTAAACCTCTCATTGATTCACTGTGAACTAGCCTCAGGTCCGTATAGGGGAAATGTAGGTCAAAAGCGTCCCTCGATCAGGTTTACCTGTACGTTTATGTGCATCTTTCAGGTCATTTTCAAGAAAATGAAATTGTCCATAATGTAGGACTAAAGATTTCTACTCAAAAACAAACCTTTTTCTTTATAAGTACAATCTTTGAAGCTCATCTTGGCAATTCAAATTCATCCAAAACTAGAGCGGCACCGCTCAAGGAATCAATCAGACTTCTCTTTTAGTTTACTTCGGTCCTTAATTTGTCATTGTTGTACGTTTAAGCCCTCTTTCCTTTGTTATCTTCCAGGGAAAGTTCTTAGTGAAACCTTCCGTATTTGTAACAGCTGAGCAATATCATTCCGGCCTGAAGCGTGATGCTGCTAGTGTGTGGGCTGAAGATGTCACTAAATCATCCTTCAAAGTTTGTTTAAGAGAAATGGAGAACTACGCAGGATCTCACGAAGATATTTCTGTTGTAAGTGTCTCATGCACAGCCCTCCTGGCTTTTTTGTTATCACGATTTGCTGTGTTCTATTTTCGTCTTCGTTATACTTTAAGAATATGAATGTTGCACACAGTTTTTCATTTGACGTTATCAAACTTCGAACCTTACTTAATAGAAATTTTCGAAGCTTACAGTTTGACTCAACTAGTGATTTCATTGTTCCCTATTTTTTGTTAGAATTGGCTGGCGTTCACCTATCTTCACAAGCTTCCCTTTTCAGAACATAACTCGATTTACTTTGTGAACAACAAACCTCCTGCTGACGATCAAAACAACGCCTTCTCCAAGGTTCGTACTCGCCCAAGCTTTTTATCAGTGCCCTATCCCACCTTCGCGGTGCCCTTCGGGAAAAAAATCGTATGCGCGCCAGTTTCAATAAAACCCCAACAAACTATATATCATAAGAAAGCTTAATAAATGTACTTTACGAAAAAAAATACAATTTCCGCAATGCTTTCTTTTAGGAAGTGTCAGGAGACGATAAGGCTTGAAACGACCGAGGCTTCTTCTATTGAATTTATCGGCTATCGGATTCCACAGTACGAGCAAAATGGCTGCACAGTCTTATTCACAAGGCATCAATCAACAAACGTGTGTCGGGCTTTTTCGATATTCTGATTGGTTGTCTAGATATCCACATCTAAAGTTAGAGTAGCTAAAAATATGAGAGCACGTGTTGCGTAAATGGACGCCACGGGAAAAATGTGTTAAATATCAAAATTTCCCGACACACTTTGGTTTGTCATTATTTCTGGAATGTTCTGGCTAAATTTCACGAAAATCCGTCAAATCTGCATACCCTATAAATTCGCTCAAAGTGGATGTATTCCGCCAAAAATCAAATGCGAGATTTTAGCTTGTAAAGGTTCGTAAACAACTCGCGCCACACCCGGAGATTATCACGCCTAATAAAACCGCAAACCAATGGAACAACAGGACCTCCTAGTGTCTCTGACAATAGATCAAGATTTCCCGGGAAAAGCATCGCATTGCAACATGTTTTTTTTTTTGTCTCGCTCAGTGGAGTTCAATTTAGGACGGCTACGTAATATAATGGGCAAAGACGCTAAAGGCAAAGGCAAAGGCAAAGGCAAAACCCGCGCCAAAAATGTTCAAGGCGGAAAATGTGCCGCTGAAAAACAAGACGTTGAGGAATCGACGGACAGCTTAAGAAATACCCTTATTGCTGAAATGACTTCCCCTGGCTAGGTTTCATTTTCTTCATCGCTTCCGCCAGATTCCGACGAAGAATCTTGTTCGCAGCCTGCACTGACGTTGACTTTGATTTTTAAGCTACTTGTTCCAAGGATATTTGAACGCTCCGGATCTTCAGCAGATGCCGAGATTGTCGAAAGCGTTTGGCCAAACCAAGAGCTTTTGTCGCTTCCGGCAAGGTTTTTTTTCTTTCCTTGACAATATGGAGGTTTTTCTTTCTTCTTTGGGCCGGTTTTTTTCGTTTTCGTTAGTACCCAAGGACTTTTTTCTGCTTTTGATTTTTCCATAGGAGTTAGCGTAAAGAGCTTTCACGTGGGAATTTTTGAGATTTTTAATGTTTTTCCATTGGAAACACTAGATAAAGTGACGAACTTAAATTTTGTCAAATAAAAGAAAAAACGATTTTTTTGGCCTCTGAAGGTGGGAAGTAACCTTAAGAACGGCTTGGTTACTTTATTGAATATTTGTACGCATTTATATCCTAATATATAGATATAGCCAAGCCTAAAAACCGAACTCCCATAAAATACTGATCATCTTCTCGACAAAATAACCTTTAAAGAAATTCGCCAATGAGCATTTCACCAAACCGAATGAACTGAACAAACAAAACAAGGAAATCTTCATCAACAGAATATGCATATCAGTACATTTGGATATCAAGTAGCAAATCCTGTCTTAACGAAGGATGGCCGAATGAAAGAATTGTTAAAGAAGTTTGTTTAAGATTCGTTATCACTTAAACAAATGCATTTAGAAGCCAGAGAACATAATTTCAAAGACTCGTGGTGTTCAAGTTTAATAATTATTCAGCCCTGAACCGGAATTTCACTATTACTTTTGCCGACGGCTTTGCAATCACTTTATCGGCCTTAGCTTTACCGGTCTTCTACCAAAGAAATTCCCCCCAGCACTTAACCAAAATGAAGAAATTGGACGAACAAAAGGAGGAAATCTCCATACCTTGCAAAACCACGTGCGAGCGTCGCTGTAGCAAATCCTGTTCACTTTTAAATCGTAAAAAAAGTTTCTTGACAATATACAACTTACAACAACTTTGACAAAGCAACTGAAGTGTTAGTGAAATAAGCGAAATTAAAACAATGAAATTTATATAAAAAAAAAAAATTCAGTGTCTTACAACATGCATGTTTTCAAATCAGGAAGACTTTACAATTCCTATTGAAGATATCTCGCCGAGGCAACTTGACAATTTTAATAGAAAACGCGATGAAAGTTTATACAACAATGAGTCACTTACCACAATTCGGGCGGCTCACTCCAAAGCGAATCTTCCTGGCAGAAACTTATCAGAAGGAAATGATATATAGTTAATTACAAAAGATCCACGAATTATTCTACTTGAAGGGTATCGCGTAAATCTAAGGGTGTGGATGCGCGACGCTTAGAATTTTAGCAACTGATATTCTTTTTTGTTCTTTTTTAAGGACGTTAGCTTCCGCAACATTTACAATGGACCTCCAAAGGTGTTTGTTTCTGCTGATCATTCATCAAAAGGAGGAAATCTAAGTCCAGTTCATAATGACATAACCGCTTGGATAGAGGTAGGATCATTGATTTACAATTGTGTTTGTGATGATGCATACCATATTCGAAATAAAGTCACAGCAAAAACATTTACATTTTGGTTTTCTTCTTCCTACATAAGTAATCCTTTGTAAATTCTTTTCATTCGACAGTATATCAACAAGACTGGATTCCGCGTTAGTTTCAAAGAATTATTTGAAGCAAAATACGACCCTGTGTCCATTTATTACACTGTTTTGTCTGGTAGGAGCTGAATTATTTTACGCAGTAGTTTTAATTAATTTTTACTTTTTCTTACTCCCATTAAAACAATACTTGAATTTTGAAATTATGACTGTTTTCAACAAATAAAGAAACAATAAGATAATGCACAGACGTGGCTATAACTGAAACAAGTATTCCGAAGTGAAATTCGTTTCTCTGATATCGTAATTCTGGTCAGATTTGAACAGTTATTTTGCTTAGTGCATCTTGTTAGCCTTATATGTAGGTACGCGGTAAAAATTAACATTTAGAGGCAGACTCCTTTTTAACCAAAATATCGAGGCTATCACCAAGCTTTAAGAAGACCGAGTTTAGCTCTTTCAAGGAAATTCAACTCTCGCGGGGCATTTCTTTCTTATCTTATATTTAGTCGCGAAGCAAAGCAAAGGTTCTAGCTCCAGTACTTCGGATCTAAGTAAGGTCCTTCGAAGGGCTAGGAATTCTTTCCATCAACCACACATTCCACGAAATGTCTTCGAGTTCATCTTTGCTATAAGCTTGCTGAAGAGCAAAATCTCTTGCATAGCCTGCAGTTGTGATCGCTGGTACAAAAGATCAATAAGCGAGTGGTATTCCAGAGATTGTCAGTCAGCTCTTAACAACTGGCATTTTTCCGAGAAAGAAGAGCTGAAGAAGGACGTTAAGTGCCAAAGGTGGCTCAAATTCCGTTTTACCGGAAAATTAAATAATTGGTTGACTATCCGAGTGACATTCACAGAATCACAATTTAAAGCAACCAGAGACGTTCCGTCCTCCCTCTAGAGTGATAATCACCCCGCGCTGGCTTAGTTAATTCATAGCCTTCCTTTACTAACCTCCTAAATGCCTTTTTCAATTAAAAAGTGCTATAAGTATTACCTTTTCCTTACACCTGCAGAGATATGCCAGCCTGGATCGGGTTATTTTACTGGTTATTGCTATTCACCAGCTCTGAATGCTCTTCTTGGCTAACTGCTGTATCAAATTGTTCTACGATGGGTGCGCATCTCGTGACGGTTCATAACCAAGAGGAAAACGTCTACATTCAACACCGTCATAACGGCAAGAGATCCTGGATAGGGCTAATGATCGGAGCGTAGAAGGCTCGTTTGTGTGGAAAAACAGAGAGATAAGTAGGTTTAGGTTCTGGGCTCCACAACAGCCAAACAATCACAAAAATCAGGACTGCGTACACACTCTTGGTGCGAAGGAAGGGTACACCTGGAATGACGTGTCGTGTAATAACTGTTACAACTTCACTTGTTTCAAAGGTAAGACAGTCTAAGCAAAATCCCAACCTAATATGAAGTTTCATGGTTTAGACCAACAGTCTGTTAATAACGTAGTCTAAGAAAACTTATTTTGCTACCTTTTATAGTCCTTCGTAAACTTAGGAGGAGTCAAATCTTGTGTATACTTTGTGTAGTGATATTTTCTATTTCCTCACAATATTGTCATGAAAACCAGTGGAATTGTTTTCTTTTTCCGTTTTGGAGGCTATCTACATACACTAGCTTCTCCAGGTAAACGTTATCGTTTTGAATTCTGGAACGTGGATAAAGGATATTTTCCTACTGAAATGTCTAATAATAACAAAATGTATTCTGCTACGGTTAAAATCCTCTGAAGTTCCTCGGATAGGAGATATCCCTTTCATACACCTTCAGCAGACACACTGCTACTCCAGGATTACGTAATCCCTTAAAATACTTCGATAAATCAGCAGTTAGCTTTGCCTCTTCGAATTTTTTTAAAAACACTAACCTTATAGATGCTTAAACTACAGTTTTGCCAACCCTTTTCTTTACTTCAGCTGAAGAAATCTCTGCCCTTTCATATACCTCTTCCAAGAGTACACATTTTGAGCAAAGCTTCCCCGTAAGTCCACTGTAGGAATACGTATTCTTCAAGTTTTAGCTCGACTGCGTCTCCACAAAATTCGAACCGAGGCTCAACCAAACTCGCAGTAGCAAAACTATTTTGGCTTTATTTAAAACTGGTTACGATTAGGTATAAATATTTTGCTGAGGACAATATAGGGCGAGATATCAACTAGATATTCGCTCAGATCCAATTAAAAGATTACGGTTGAGGTTCCAAGCGGCAAGATACTCGCAACACTTGGAGGAAAAGCATTCTGCTATGTGGCTTCGAAGCTCTGGAACAATTTACTGAGTAGCATTTCCAGTCTTGACTCTCTTTAAAGTTTTAAGTGCTGTCTTAAAACATATCTTTTTAAACAGGCTTTTAATTTGTTATAATTTTCTATAAATTATTACTTTTCACCTTGTAATTTTATCAGTCTTAATTACTTGTATATTTTATTTATTTTGAATCATTTTATGTAATTGGAAAATTGTGCTATATAAATTTTAATTGTTAAATTTAATTTTTATTATTCTCCTTAGTTATAGACGAGTGTGCTACTAATCACAATAGCTGTGATATCAACGCAATTTCTCGGAATACTGTGGGATCATACAATTGTACTTGAAAAGCTGGTTTCTATGGAAATGGAAGAAAATGTTTGGGTAACAAAAAAACTTTTTAATGTCCTATTATGTCAATCGAAAAAAATCGCAATAAAGTAACAATTAGAGTGTTAAAACAAAAGAGCGAGTCTTGAAAAACAAGTAATTCGCTACTTTCCTTGAAGTGCTGTTTTGTAACGAAATATTTGGCCTCGTGGACGGTACGTCATCATGTGGATGAAAGAGGTCGTGCCGCGTTTTCAGGGTCTTTCCTCTTGAGCAAGGAATTAATTTTCCCTATTTTTTTATATATTATTATTCGGAGATATTATCCCTCCGGTCCTTGTATAACTTGGTTCCAGCTCGCTTATATTATAATATTTCTGTCTCTGAATTACTGGAAACTTTATTACCTGAAATGTATTACAAGACCGTGCGGTATTTGCACAAAACGCTTGTAAGTTTCAGTATTCTTAAAACAGCGAAGTGATACTTCGGTTCAAATAAAATGAATTCACAAGAACATAAATCTAGCTTGTCTTAAACAGAGTAATTAAATCAATGGATTTTTAACTTATACAGGATCAGGGTTTGAAGGCGTAAGCGTCACCACTCCACTCGAGCTTCCGTTACGTGCCCCTTGCTACACCTCAGTAACCCTGGTGTAAAACATGCAAGCAACTAGAAAATATCGAAACATTTTATCAAACTGACTTCATCTTTTTTTCTTTTGTTTCATTAGATATAGACGAGTGTAGCACCAACTCCCACAGCTGTGATGTCAATGCTGTTTGTAACAACACGGAGGGAGGCCATAACTGCACCTGCAAAAATGGATTCATTGGAAATGGGAAAAACTGTACAGGTAGCTATCGATACTCGGAGAGTCGCGGCTCTAAGTCTTCGTAGTTAAATAATTACTTAGAATGCAAAACTAAATGGTTAAACACTAGTCAGCTGATTCCTAAAGCAAAGCACGCGCTCTGATTGGTTAATTTAGCGCCTACTATTTGCCCATGGGTGTACGCTGCTGACGTGTGTGCTAATGTTTACAAAGCAAATCTTTTGACAGACATTGTTTCCAAATTAATGGCCGACTTTCCTCTGCCAGAAATGCGAAACTGTCTTCACAGTTGTCTGAAGATGAAACTTTATCGAGTTACTGGTGTGCAGTCGGTTGTCATGAATGAATTTTCGCGCGCTTGTTTTCTTTTGTCATGTAAGACTACACGAAAATTTTTTTGTGATGTAGCTCAATAAAAGGACTTCTGTTGTTCCAATGTCTCAATGTTATGTTATTATGTTATGTTATGCAAACTTGGGAGGTTTGCTAAGCACTCAAGAAGCTAGAGTCGCACGAGGCGATAGCCGAGTGCGACTCTTACGCTTCTTTCGTGCTTAGCAACCTCCCGCGTGCATCCATAACTCAATAGTGCACGCTATGGCGTTCACCATTTGTTAATTAGATATAGATGAATGTACTTCCAAGACCTATAGCTGTGATGTCAATGCCGTGTGTCACAATACCAAAGGATCGTACAAATGTACATGTAAAACCGGTTACACTGAAAATGGCAAAACGTGCACTGGTAATGTCAGCCATCCTTTAAGCGCTTTCCATTCAACCAAAAATTTCCGAACTTTCGAAACAGAGAAAAATGGTACGGAAATGCCTTACGAGAGTTTCGACTTTCCGGAAAATACGAATATTGTTGAATTTCCGAAATGCGAATCATTCAACCGAAAATTCCAGGAAAATCAAATGGAACGGAAATTCCGGAATTTTCGAAAATTTGTTTATACCTCGGGGAGTTATTCATTTTTCTGTAAATTGTGGACTATGCTGTTCCCTTAGCTACTGGAAATTTCCGGAAATCCAAACTGCAATGTTTGGTCAAATGAAAAGAAAGCGCCCCTAATGTCATTATTTTATCTAGTATCATTTGACGGATGAATTTAGCATTGGATATAATCTGTGCCAGAGATGCTCCACAGTAACTGTTTTGAGAGTTTTAAGGGGAAAAGTGGACCAAACTCAGTAGGGTGTCGCAAGAAAAATTACCATTGTAATGGAATCTTTAAGTATTTTCCACACTTTTGGATCTAGGAACGGATTCGACTACGAGCGACTATGCGAGATTTAATCGCAGGTTTATCGAAATATTCCGTGAAGTTATACATCAGAAGCTTTCAAGATTTAACCATGTTTCCAACATTGTTAACGTAGTTAGTATGTTAGAGATAGTTATATTTTCCGTGATTGTAAAGCATGAGAGTCTTCAATTAGTTCTGTTAAGCTAAATTCATTGGCGCGTTGATGAAGGTCATAATCATCATCAGCATCATCATTATCATCATCGTCATCGTCATCATCGGCTTACTTACCTTTCCGAAACGTGTCTGTACCACTTATACATTTATGTAGAAGCTCGCAATGATATGATGACGGCTACTTCGTCGTTCCTCTCACCAAAATTACACTTTTCACACGCGCGTACTGTAAATCTCGTACTTGTAATCGTATTCATAATCTTACTCGTACAAAAGGTGCCCATATATACATGTACAGCTATAAAATTGGTTTAATTCTGGTAAGACAAAGGCTGTCACTCTCTGTAAAAATTTCCAGCAAAACCGGTTTTCGTTTGAATCCATATTAATTTATTTTTTGTGTGTTTTAGATATAAACGAGTGCTCTACCAAGTCCCACAGCTGTGATGTCAGTGCTGTGTGTCACAATAGCAGAGGATCTTACCGGTGCACATGTAAACCTGGATACACTGGAAATGGCAAAAAATGCGCTGGTGATTATACAACTTCCTGATATCCTTATTAATTGAGAAAAGGATATTTGCGTAGGCAGCTCGTTTGCTTACATGACGAGGAAAATAGATTCCAAAGTATATGAGTACTTTCTCCGTGAAAGCTTGATTTATGTAATTCAGACAGTTGTTCTTTTAATGATCATATTTTCTTATACATTTTACTTGTGACTACATTGTTAATTCTTATATTTTAATGTTAGCTAGTTCTTAATGTTAATTTATTTAAATTCATATACCTTCATAAGGCTCTTATAATTTCTTTTTCTGTTTTTTTCGTGGCGTACCTGTGAACTAGCTTTTTAACTAAGCGTACCGACCACGTTAAATGTATTGATTGATTAATTGTTCGTTGAAATGCCAGCTTTTTCAGAACTCAGCATCGCTCTCAGTAAACCACTGTAACTATGCACTATTTCATAGAAGGCCATTTCCTTGCGGAAAAGAGCGGGCAACCCCGAGCAGTTAAGACAGTCCGATCTTGCTCTCTTGGGTAGGCCGTCACAGCCCAGGGTTTGGGTTATCTTCCGAGCTTGTGGGGAAATGAATTTTGTGAGAGACTGATTTTAACCCAATTAACAAAGAATTCGAGAGGGACTATTTTGGCTTGCCCAGCTGAAAAAGAAAATTAAAAACTAATTGCAATTCCTTGAAAGGTAGTCCAAAATTGTAACGTGATCTCACTGTTTAACTTTAATTAGTAGCCACTCAGTCGTGTTCTGTTGAAAATCAGCGAATCTGATTGGATCTCTCATCGTTTCTATTTAACAATTATTCCACGAGTGTGCGTTGGATATGAGATGGTAGATAGCCTAGGAGGTGCGTAGCGCCGAGTTGGCTATTACCATCTGATATTCAATAAGTGCGAATGGAATGATTGTTCCATTGAAAACGCCTCCAAAATATAAAAACTAAAATAAACTTAAAATAAAAACACTCAAAAAATAGGCGTACGCCTGACCATCTTTGTAGAGCATTGTATAATGCCTGTTATAATATAAGCCGAGAAATTTCGGAGTTTTGATTGGTTGATAGTATCACTATTTCGGCGTAATAGTGGTACAATAGCAAAAATAATAAAAAAACACTCAAAAAGTATGCTTACGCCTGACCATATTTGTACAGCATGGTATAATGCCTGATATACCATGATGGCTAAGCCAATCCAAACTTTTGAACTGCATTTTACGATGATCCAGATTTTAAGAATTAATAAATAGATTCCATGTTGCCGTGCGTTTGTTCAGTAATAGATCACATACGACGTCAACACACTTTCTTCACAGCCTCGACAATAATTTTTTTCATTTTCTTTCGCCCAGTCACGTAAAATATTATTCAAATTTTACTACTTTCCGCCATTTTAAAAAAACAGAGGGAGAGTGTTTGTTATATTGACCTCATCTATCCGTCTGTCCTCCAATAGATCATAGGTGAGAACCAATCAAAATGCAAGAATACTTATATTGTATTGCGAGAATACTTATTGTATAATCGCTGATAGACAACGACCGCGAGCGCGCTGCTCTTGAAAGTGAAAATTATTTTTAATTTCATACTTAAAAATGCACAAAATTATAGGTTAAGTGCTGTTATCCTTTGGAGTGTCTACCAAAACAATTGGACTACTCGCCCTCGTTTTCGTGGGCGACGGTCAACTCGGATACGCCTCGATGACTATTTGCTCATAAAAATTTCGCACCCGTAGTCTCATTGTTAATTTACCGTAACGGAAATTAATTACCCACAATTTTTACCTATAGCTGAGAATTGTTTTCTGTTCAGTAGTCAAATTGCTTTCTTTCAAATTGGAAGTTAGCGAAGATTTAAGCGTTAAATAATTTCTTTGTAGAGATCACCATCAATGGAAGTCTATTAATTTATTTGTTTCTTTTAAAATTTAGTCTCTCCTGTCATTAATAATCACGCCATAAGCGTATGTGCGTAGCTTTGTACTGTGCAACTTTCAAATAACCTCGATTTACTCAGCACTTCAAGCAAAGGTCTGCAAGCAAATTTTATTGTCACTTTCACACAGTTTGTCGGAGGTGAAGTCACATCTTTCGCTTCTAGTATATCTATAAATATATCCAGCAGAGCAAGATCTGCAAACGACTTTTCCTGAGTGTATTATTTGATTTACAGTTTTTAAGACCTGTGCCGAAATTTACAAGTCCGGAGTCAAGATCAGTGGAGTGTACAAAATCAATCCTGATGGTTTGGGTGAATTTGACGTCTTCTGTGATCACAAAACAGCGGGTGGAGGATGGACAGTGTTTCAGAAGAGACGGGATGGCTCTGTAGATTTCTTCCGAGCTTGGGATGACTACAAACGAGGCTTCGGCAATCTGAACGGCGAGTTTTGGCTCGGACTGGACAAGATTCGCCGCCTGACTAGGAGCAGCAGTAACAAGCTTCGTGTTGACTTGGAAGACCTTCATGGTAAAGCAGCATTTGCTGAATACAGCTCGTTTTGTGTGGCAAGTGAGGGGGCGAAATACCTCTGTGGTATTTGTTCTGATCACCTCGCCAAAATGTACTGGATTTTAAAATTAGTTTAGTAGATGTTTACTGGTTTGCCTGGGCAACTATGTTGAAGGAAAATGCAGAAAGCAGCGACCCCCCGCCAATAAATCCAAAGAGTTCATTTGGCTTTTCTTTTCTCAGGTACGGCTGGTGATTCTCTCGGCTATCATCGTGGCTATGCATTTAGCACCAAAGACCGCGATAACGACGGTAGCCCAAGCAGCAACTGTGCATTGTCTTATAAAGGTGGCTGGTGGTACAACTACTGCCATTACTCAAACCTCAATGGTTTGTACCTCAATGGTAAGGTCGATAGTGTAGGAATAGTGTGGTATTACTGGAAAAAGAACAGTGAATCTTTCAAGAGGTCTGAAATGAAGATTCGTCCAAAGAACTTCTAAAATTCAATGTCGCCAACTTCTTGTTAAGCTGAAGTATGTATCCAACAGCTTACTAATAGCCAAGGAGGGTGTCCTTTTGCTGTGGTTTTCTTTTTTTGGTTTTTAGTGCTGTTTTTTCCATCAAGAATGGAACTCAACTCTTTCTGAGCAGTAGTTTCGTTGGTTTATCTTAGTAAGGTTTCATAAATGAAGTTCCTCAGTTGAGTAGAAATTACATATTCAACTTTTAGTACAAGCTATCAAAAAAGAGAAATTTTTAGATATACTGGCTAGTTTCATTTATCTTGTATCCACACTATGCGTCAGCTAGCTGGATTTCCTCAGGAACCAAAATGTTAATCGTCTAATACGAGATAGTTCAAACGTTTTGCGCATACCTGTACCAGCGAAAAACCTGTTTCTGAGAGGTAAAGCAAATAAAAGTGGTGAAATATTACTCTTTTATTAACATTTCAATCTGGCATAAATGAGCAGCATCTAATTTCTCTTAAATGGAACATTAATACATTGTCTGGAAAATCAGTCACGAGAATAAAGACCATCGTCAACATTGAGGCTGATGCCGGTTGACGGTAGTGTAGGACCATTCCATTTTATATTCCCCCCCCCCCCCCCCCTATTGAGGTACTAGGAAATCTGAGGGAGGAAGAGTCTTAAAAGGTCGTTTCCTTGGGGGGCAACTATGTCGGTGCCTTTGATCTTTTAATAAATTTTGAAGAGGGAAGTGTGTCGGCACTTTGATCTTCCTTTCTTGGAGGGGGGAAGTTTGCTTTTCGCCGAGGGGAGGGGATAAAATATAAACTTCCTCAATAGGCGGGTGCGGATGTTGAATGGACTGGCCCAAACACAGCGACAAAAGCTTCCTCCACCGTACCGCCGGCAAAAACGATGTGTGACATCTGCAGACCGCAGAATGCAGACTTTTTAACCCATCGTATTCTCAAGTATTCCCATTTCCATTACCGAGAGCTAACCGTAAACAGGCTAACCTGCGTTCTATTCAGGCCAACCAGAAAGCTATTTAAGCCCAACTGTAGTCTGCAGTCTGCAGCTGCAAATGTCATACACCGCCAACAAAATGACAGTGATCAGGGTAAAACCCGGCAATTTAAACAAAGAGACCGCAAACCATTATGCCCGCCCTGGGGCAAAAAAGCCTGGCGGACTTTGAGGGATTATATCAGTTCCACCATGCGCTAATTATTGATGCAGTGAGAACAGAGGAGGAGTCTTCCGCCAACTCTTCCGCCATTTTGGTTCTGAGCTCGCGGTATAAATGAAACTTGAAGGCGGGAAAAAAAGTAGTGAAATAAGTCGGGAAAATGTCGGGAACAGTAAGGAAAAAAGTCGGGATAAGGGAGAAAAGTCGGGGAAAAAAGTGGAGAAACTAAAATTAGTGTGAAAACTCTTCATGGCACTAAGTGGGCTCCGTACCTGGGACTGTTGGTTGTCTCTCTCTGCAGAGCCCGCCTCTTGGTAGTACTCACGCACTGATTGGTGGACCAATGCGGATGTCTTCTCTTACAGATGAAATCTTTCTACCCCATCCAAGGGCCATAGTGACAAAAACAACTCTCCATTTATTTGCTCTCTGGGCCAAAAAGTCGCCTCAAAATTGTATCTTTCATTCTTACTGTCTCTGGAGCATAAAACTGCTCAAATAATCGATTTTCAGGTATAAAAGGTCCCTCCTCTGGGCCATGTTGCTTTTCTTTAAGGATGTTTGCAAACAGCTTATAAGCCTTTTGAGGCAGATGAATTAATGTTAATGGTAATTGGTACCGTATTCCAATAGAGATGTGGCAACTGGTCGCAGAATGTTAACATAACCTTCATAATCATTTCCCTTCCTGAGTACATTGGCAAAACAGATTACCAAGTTTAGGGAAGCAAGTACACGAAGTTCCTTTAATCAGGTCTGAAGTCATTTCCTCTAAAAGTGAGAAATAATTAAGCTTTGAAGGTTTGGTACCAAAAGGACAGCCATATGGCCATTCTCAATCTTAAAACTCTTTGCGAGGCACTGTGTACCAAAATCCCATAAGTTAGGAATTCAATTACATGAAGCCTGTGTAAAGATATCATCTATTTGGTGTATTGATAATGACGTATTTGAAATCGTTTACTCACTTATTAACGGCTATACAATCATGGAAAAGTGTATTAGTATACATTGATGCAGTAAATGATACAAGACTGAATATTCTTCTGATGTCAACCAGAGATATTGTAAGATGAAAACAACCATTTATTTCTGTGCCATGATCACTATTAAAAAGTCAAGAATGTAAGGAATTAACAAAACAAACCGACTACATAACAACCTTTCAGAAATAGTCTAGCTTTGATTATTTTTACTCATCATTCAAGGATGCAATGCGCGTCATCTATAATCACTGCTTTGACAGCTGAAAATAGACTGTACTCTCAGAACTTTTAATCCATCCTCACAAGAAAAGAACGCTTCTCTCATTTCCAGCCAGAATAATTCGTTCTCTAGTTTCTTCCCTCTGGGAGGTTATAACCGGCAATCATCATCCTTGTCCGATTCGGTTCCGGCGTTCACCCCTAAAATCACTGCTTAGAGTCCTTTATCTCAAGCTCGAAGCTGGTCGTACATTAAGGCCTTTAAGGGGAAAGCAACTAAAACTATAGACTTACAACTTGTACCATTGGATATTGCATCCCTTTCCTTCAACAATCGCGGCGAAACGTGAAAAAACTAGCGCTTATCCGTATCCCGTTGGAAGTACTGCCACTACATCTTTCCTTAAACACAGTGTTTTCAGACAAATAGCTTGTTTAACTTTGAAAATAACTTCTGTATATAACCAGCAGAAAGCAGCGTAGCTTGAAGACTATTAAAAAACGAAAGCGCCATATTGAAAACAGGAACAGTTTCTCCCTGCCCTAGGCAGAATTGAATTGTACTGTTTACACAATTTAGTTGAGGACCTATCCTCTGTGCGTCTTGGCTTGGCCTGCATAGACACGTGACCAGGGTACGTTCTCGAGGTAGCTAATAGCCTGGCATCACGCACTTCCTTTCTTTCTTGGTGACGCAATCAGACTCCCGTGAAGACAAGATAAATACTAATTTATTACTTGCTGGTTGTATCGAACTTGGTAAACTGATACACAGTACTTTGGAAAATTACGAGTGACACGACGTTTGTTTACAAATGTGGAAAAAATCCTTGATTTTCGAGTTAAAGGCAGGAGCTACTTTTGTGCAACTTGTACTTTCATACATACAATAACGTATTTGTCCTCTCAGTGTCAAGCACGGTACTTCTGGTATATTTTTATTGACGAGTCACTACGTAGTCGGTAGAAATCGTTCGATGTTTATCGCAAAAATAACGCTGAACACTTCCTATGATTCGTGTTACTTTTTTTCTCATTACTTTGGAATTAATAAAACTGCTCGATTTCCTTTTCTTTTTTTGAAATTCTTTATTAATTGTCTAAATCCTAACTTGCAGCTTAAACAAAGCAATACTAAAGTCTACAGATGAAATTAAATATTAACAATGTAATGTATCCGTATATTTCACCGTTTATATTTTCAAATTAAGGTCGACAAAGAAAAGAAACCTTCTTTGGCTGATTACTTTTCATTGAAACGGAAGCAACCCATCGTACCTTAGGCGTACTTAACTATGTGTGCACTTAATTTGCTGATTTTGGCTAAGTAATATTTCGCGAGGTTTTAATTTCGCGATTTCAAGAAGACTAAATAAAAAAAGAACATTAAATTTAGCGAAAGTACATGTACGTCAACAAGCGTTTTATTTCTTCTCACAGAGGTAATGAATCGTCAATTACACCATACTGAGATATTTCAAACAGGAACTTTTAGATAAGGTAAAAACACAATCAGGCGTTCGCTTGTTCGATTAGTAGATTTAATTAGCTTCATCCAGATCCTTGAAACAATCTTCCGAAGGAAGGGTTGCTGTGCGTTGACAACACCAGCTTTCTCCCATCCGGCAATATTCGTCTTTGTAGAAAAGAGATTCCGAAAGAACTGGAGGAAGAACGTGATTCAGAAAAAGATGGCCAGGCAAGTCGTAGAAATGAAACTTTTAGCTATTATGGAAGCTATTTTTGTGTCGAGTAACACTTATTTTACATGTATGCGATAGTTTGAATTTGTAAATTTGTTATGGTAATAACTTTCGCACGTGTAAAACTCGCATGTTTTAAAGTTCGCGATTTTTGTCAATTCGCGAAAAACACGACAATTAAGACGCGCGAAAATGAGCTCAAAAGCGCAAAATTGTTTTCAATTTCGTTGACGTGGAATCTCGTGCGCACACTCTTATTTTTAGGTGATAGCATTTTCAGTAATACGATCTCTCGATAGCTTTAACAATTCGTCAAATTTCCCGAGTGAATTTGAGGTTACAGTAAGGGTTATTATGCCCTTCCGAAGAAAACCAATGTACTTATTTTTGAAATAAACACAAACATGAGACTATTTATTCAAGAGCCAAAATTTAGAGAATTCGATTTCTAAATGGAACTACAAAGACCCTAAACATTGATTGAGAAAACAGCGTCTTCAGTTAAAACCTGTTTGTTTCTCACATTACCAAGCTGAGAATTCTTACAATATGCTTGACTTTGTGACAATCACTCGGCGGTCGTCGTCACTGGAAGTTCCAGTTCTCTTTCGTTTTGAGGTGCAAGACGACCACGGGAACACATACACTGAGATAAAGGGCAGCTCGTCAACATAGTACGTAACGCAGAGCGATAATTTGTTGAAAACAAAAACAAAATCACGGGGTTAATAACAGTGCTGAGCAGTGGAAACAAATCTGTTAATGTTCTCAGGGTAGAACATTTGTCTTTCAGCGACAAATCGACATTAGCAATTTGTACAAATATGTGGACGTAATATGGAGTCCAGCATACGAAACAAGCGACAACCATCGATATCACGATTTTTATAATTTTTCGGTTTTGATTATGGCGCCGCATGCTGTCACCTGGTCCAGGTGTTCTTAAAGAATTTATAATTTTACAGTAAAGAGCGATTATAAGGATGAGAGGCACACAGTAGCATAAAGTAAAATCCACCAAAGAATATATGAACATAAAGGTGTTTTCCTTGATCGAGCAAAATGCTTGTCCATCTTCACGAACAAGTGATGAGTAGAAGAAATAGGGCAAGTTAATACCAAGTGCTAAGATCCAAGTCAGCGAGAGTAAAATTCTTCGAATCTTTGTTGTTATTAGGCTCATCTTGAGAGGGGACACAGAAGCGATATATCGATCCTTAGTTATGAGTAAATTACTTAACAGGGAAACTGTATACGAGGACACGGCGACAAAAGCCAGTGACTGGCATAAAAAATCACCTCTCGTATCCTTGATGCTAACGCGATTAAAAATTTTAAAGCCAGTGGAGTGTTCTAATATGAACCACGGTCCTGCCAAGCAAGTAAGTATCAGATCCGAGGTCGCCATGTTCACTATGTAGCAGTTAGCACTGGTCCTGAGCGTCCGTGTCTTGTAAAAAGACATGACAATCATTATATTACCAACAAGGCTCGCGACGATCAGAAGGGATGCAGCTACTGTGCAGACGACATTGAACATGTCGGGACACTTGGAATTATAGACAGTGTTAGAGTCGTTCATCTTCTACTCACTATCCACGGTTACAAGATTCTGAGGAGAGAAAAAAGGAATGAAGGTGACGCTTCTAATAGAGATTTTTGCAAGCGGGAAGATTCACTGTAACTTGAGACGTTTCAGTTATTCCTCTTTGTTAGAGTGTCAACAACGGTCTGGAAAACTAACATTTTTCGCAATTCAAAAGCTAGCAAATAGAGGACAATGAAGCCAAGGAAGCTAACAAGCAGGTGCTAAACATCACTGACACTGCGTTAAACTTTGATCTCTGTTTTCAGATATTCATCCACTGCTTTCAGATACTTCTTTTTCTTTACCTCGTTAAAACTAACCTGGCTTCTTAAACATGGAATTGAGGAGTCTTTCGAGTAATTTATTTTTTCTTAAAGTTGATGCCTTGGTCGATTTGTTTTATGAATTTGCTGTAAGCAAATACATTTGACATCTGATCAGCTTTTATTTCAATATTTAGTATTTTATAAGGTATTACATGCAAATAAATGATTGAAAAACGCTATGACATGCTTCCCTCAAATGACCTATTGCTGTACTGTCAGTTGAACGCAAAACTCTATGCCAGTTACGGGGTCTTTTTGTTTAAGTTGTTGACCAAATTTGTCCCACCTCTCTAAAAGTCGTTTTTCATTTTTAAAATGTATCTCTACCTAGCGATGGACGCTTAGTCCGTGCGGTATCCACTGAGCTCAATGTTGTGATGTGAGTTCACTTTTCACTGAGTTAATCATCCTCAGAGATTAAAGCTGAAAAAAGACCTATCGCCACCGCTACTTAGCAACGTGTACTTCATTGTAGAATGCAGTTAGTGACAGACACTAAAAAGAAGCTTATGTTTCGCCAGTTCCGGTAATAGTAATTCTACCTCAAGTAGGTTGAGGTTGTTTACCACTTGGAAGTTGTGTGTTTATACGAAATTTGCACTCATCTTTGTGAAGCAACACCATTCATTATAGGCACACTCTAAAAAATCTTCAAATCGTGACAAGAATCCCTCTTTTTTTGAAGATAACAGATTTCTGAAACAAGCGTTTAAACGATACTAACTTCAAACATGATATCACTAACAATTAACCTTAGGCACGATTTAAGTCAGTAAGAAATTGCTTCGTGTCGCTTGAATACATTTATGAACTGTGGAATGGCCATCACTTTACATTATCAATAAGGTTTAGAATCTATAAACTGCCTCCCCTCATTAACAGTAATTCTACTAAATTACCTTTTCGTTTTTTCGCAACAAGTTGATGAGTGAAAACAAACCCCTGAGAAAACTTCTTCCAAATTAAACCTGAAGCAATAAGCCAATTTTGTCAGCCGCCCATCTAAGGCAGTGTGGCATACATGTATCGACTATTACACCTTTATCTATGCAGTAAATATGTATTTATGCGCAGGTGATGATTATGGTTTCATTTGAAAACAGCAATTGTTTGGAGAATCATGGGTTATGCAACAGGGCAATGGCTGCATGGATCAGGGAGCGAGCCTGCTTCTCTTTTGAAAGCGTGTAGCCATTAGTTCTATTGGCCAGGCGTGGCTGTGCGAATGAGGTACACTGAATAGTGATAAAAAGCGAACAACATAAACATAATAGTCGTAAAGCACTTACCAAAGAAAGGGTCGTTAATTAAACATGTTTAAAACAAACCATCCGAGACTGAGTGGCGCTGCGGTTTCATTAACGAGAGATTTTACGCTTTTAAGTCTGCGAATCGTATCTTGTCTACATATTCCTCGTTAGAAACGCCTAGACGCCCTTTCCTCAGTGGTCGAAGATATTAATTTTAGCGGGAGAAAACATCCGCCTGTAGAATCAGCATTTGTTTTTGTGATTTTATTAAATTCATTTCACGTCCTAATTGTGAATTTTTTTTTCGTCACAGCTGACAGTATTTGATTGGCGGACACTAAATTGATGTAGTTCCGAATGATTTGAACAACTGCCTTGAACGCTCGACATATATTTAATTCATGAATGTTTTATATATCGTGTTCATTGTGATATTTATTTAATGTTTGTTGTGTGCTGTTAAGAAAGTAGCCTAAACATTCAGTTTTTTTTATTAATGGCACACGAAGCATGCTTTATTACTTGGTAGAAAATACCAGTTGCTTAAAGTTTACTAAACATTACGAATAATATTTATTTCTTTATTCATTGCCGAAGCTGATTATAATTCAGATTACTTTTGACAGACATAAACTGGATCCTAGATCAGGTCCCACATTTGAGAAAATAGCCTTTAACTGTAGGTCTAACACACTTCGCACATTCCGCAGTTTGGCAGGAAGTATTTTAAAAAAATATACAACTCCGTCAAACTTTGACAAAATATAATTGTTAAACCTTTAAAATGTTGAAGAAAGGTGAATTTTTGCATGTAAGACATTCAGCTTGTTGGAATAAACGACTGTGCTTTGGCAGTGTCCGGCAGTAAGTGCTAAATTTCTGAGTTTCCCAAGGCAAATTAGCCTGTTTTGAGGTCACCTTGAAAACCGGCTCGCAAAAAAACGAAAAAAAAAAAAAAAAAAATCGAACTCAATGATCGAAACAAATTTGATATTTGTATATTGTATGTAATGATTGACTGTCTCTGAAACAATGAAGCCAATCGGTGAAGGTCCGAAATTTGCTTTATCCCTTCTTCACGCGGACAGCCTCTTTAAGAAAGACCCATGTAGGGAGGACAGGACTGGTTTGGGGAATTGAGTCAATACTGTCGGAAAAAGATTATCTTCAGTTACCCGACTGGAGAAGAAAGTCGAATCACAAGACCGCATGGAGTCGCAGTCGGGAAGCGAAAGCGCATACATACATACATACATACATACATACATACATACATACATACATACATACATACATACATACATACATACATACATACATACATACATACATACATACATACATACATACATACATACATACATACATACATACATACATACATACATACATACATACATACATACATACATACATACATACATACATACATACATACATACATACATACATACATACATACATACATACATACATACATACATACATACATACATACATACATACATACATACATACATACATACATACATACATACATACATACATACATACATACATACATACATACATACATACATACATACATACATACATACATACATACATACATACATACATACATACATACATACATACATACATACATACATACATACATACATACATACATACATACATACATACATACATACATACATACATACATACATACATACATACATACATACATACATACATACATACATACATACATACATACATACATACATACATACATACATACATACATACATACATACATACATACATACATACATACATACATACATACATACATACATACATACATACATACATACATACATACATACATACATACATACATACATACATACATACATACATACATACATACATACATACATACATACATACATACATACATACATACATACATACATACATACATACATACATACATACATACATACATACATACATACATACATACATACATACATACATACATACATACATACATACATACATACATACATACATACATTTTATTTGTTATCAAATTGAAATTACAATTATAACATGCCCGCGGATAGCTGAGCTAATCTAGGCGGGTCATGTTTGGACGAGTTATTAATATACAACTAGGTACAACTAAATACAACTGAAGGTAACATGAGAACTAAAGAGACCAGAATTGACAACAATGAATAAAGACAACTAATAAACTAACGATATCACAAAAAATAATTAACAACAGTTACGACGAGAGACTACAGATACACTAAAGCGAAATTATTGAGTATTAATGAATACATACTAGGAGGAAAATAAATTCAGCTTTACTTTTTGAACAATTTCTGTAAGATCGATATAACAGTCTTCTGAAGCTGGAATTTCAAAAAGTATTTGTTTTATTTTCCTCTTAAAGACATTTTTTGGAAGCTTTCTTAAATATATAGGCATTTCATTCCAAATTTTTGTTCCGATTCTAGAAAATGAACTCACTTGAATTGAGAGTCTAGAACTTTGTGTGTAAAAATTATCTGAGACAGAGGATCGAGTATTGTAAGAATGAATAACAGAAATGTCTTGAAAGAGATCTTGAATGTTTCCAGGAGCATTTCTGTGTCTTATTTCAAACATAAGGTTAGCTAAAAGCTCATAATACAAAAATTTTAACGGTAAAACACTGGCATCAATAAATAAAGGAATCGTATGTTGATTTCCCTCAGAAAAATAAATAAAGCGAAGAGCTCGCTTTTGGAGCTTGAGAAGCTTTTAAGGTGTGATTTATATGCTTGGCCCCAGGCCACCAAACCATAAGTTAAATAAGGAGTAACTAAGGATCTATAAATAGTTAAAAGAGTTTGTCTTGGCAGAAAGTGCCGTAGTTTACAAATCAATCCTACAGTTCGGCTTATTTTAATAGCTACATGATCAATATGATGTTTCCAAGAAAGATTATCGTCAATTATTACACCTAGATATCTCACAAATTCTTTACATTCTAGAACCACATTCTTTTGTTGATCATTATCGAATATCATAATTTCGGGATGATTTCTGAGCTGGTCTAAAGATAACAAAATTTGTTTTTTTTTAATATTTAAGGTTAATTTATTAGCCGTTAACCAATCGAACAATTTGCAGAGTTCTTGATTTACAGTCGACTCAAGGGACTTAAGATTTTTGTCAGCATATACGGCATTCGTGTCGTCAGCAAATAAAAAAATTTAAGTTTGTCAGAGGATTCTTGGATATCGTTGACATAAATTAGGAAAAGTAAAGGGCCTAGGACTGAGCCTTGCGGTACACCACAAGTGGTATTTTGCCTTTTAGATATATAAGAGCCAATTTGCGTAGTTTGAGTTCGACCATCCAAGTAAGATGAGAACCACTTATTTATAACACCACGAAAACCATAGTGATCTAACTTGTGTAAACGAATTTTATGATCGACTGTATCAAAAGCCTGTTTCAGGTCAATGAATACACCACATGAGAACAAGCGCTTGTCCATATTTTCCTGTACAATGTCAAGAATTGCATGCTGTGTTGAATGCGCTTTGCGGAAGCCATATTGAGATGAAGAAAGTATATCATTTTGCTCAATGAAAGATTCCATTCTAGAGTAGACCAATTTTTCGAAGATCCTATTAAAGTTAGACAGCAAAGAAATAGGCCTATAGTTGTTTGCATTAGTGTTATCTTCGGCTTTAAAAATAGGAATAATTTTTGCCATTTTTAATTTAGTGGGATACATCCCAGATGAAATAGAAAGATTTATTATTTCCGCAAGTGTACTGCTTACAACATTTGACGAGTACTTCAACAGTTGGGTGGGACGTGAGTATAAACCATGAGACTTGTTATTTGGTATGCACAAAATTTCCAATTCCACTTCAGTTGGGGTAACTAGATTGAAAGCAAACGACGAATCCGGAGAGTTAGATCTGTTCATAAAATCAAAATAATTACGCTGAACGGTTGGTAACTTATTTGCCAGTTTAGGTCCAACAGAAGCGAAATGGTCATTAAGTACGTTGGCTATTCTATTATGGTCACAGGTAACAGAATCATTATCAGTAGGGACTTTAATAGAAGTAATAGGTTTTGTGTTCTTCAATTTACGAGCTAGTACATTGTTTATTCCCTCCCAAGTTTTTTTCATATTAGTTAGGTTATCATTAAAAAATTTAGAATAGTATTGCTGTTTACTTAAACGCGTTAAGGTACAAATTTTGTTCCTATAAATTTTGTAGTTGGCGGTGTCACCAGACGCATATAACTTATTTTTAACTTTAATGGAGATTCTTATATCTTTGGTGATCCATGGTTTGGAGAGCTGTTTTGCTTTGCGGTTTGAAATTGTCTTTATAGGTACATGTTTATTTATCGATTTGTTAAACTTGTTGTAAAAAGAAGAAAATAAATTGTCCACGTCACACGGTTTTTTATCTGAGAGAGTATTCCAGTTCACATTAGACAGATCGCCTTTAAAACTGTCCCTAGAGAATCTAGAAAAATCCCGCACGTTAAATTTTCTTATCTTAATTTTATTCCTCACAGACTTCAGAATACAGAATTGCGAAAAATGATCACTTATATCAGGGATGATATTTCCACTAGCCACAACTTGATCAGGATTGTTGATAAAAATGTTGTCAATTAGTGTGGCGGAGGTAGAGCGGACACGCGTTGGTTTGTCAATTGTGGGAACGAGAAAACAACTTTGAAGGGAAGTCAAAAAAACCGTGACTATACGAAGATGACGCACATTTTAAAAGGTCAATATTGAAATCACCCATGATCACAATATATTTCCCAGAGGACACCAAGTTTTTCAATAGTCTCATCAAAATATGATTGAAAGATTTCAGGAGAGTTGTGTTGTCTATAAAAGATTCCACAAATAACATTTTTCTTATTCTCAAAGGGAAACTCAGCCCACAATACCTGAAAAGCTTCATTGGAGGTCCTTTCTAAAACACGGTAATCGAGTGACTCATCAGTGAACATTCCCACACCCCCAGACGCCAGAGGTGTTGGAACATATTCAAATACGTAGCCAGGTATATGTGCGGTGCACAATTGTGAAGTTACATTGGTGATTTTTGTTTCAGTAACTCCGATGACATTAAAATGAAAATCTACTTCATGCAAAAGTTGAGTTTGAAGATTTTCCAGATTACGATTCAAGCTAACTACGTTGTTATGAAATATAGAAAAGCTAGAGATAGTTTCATGTTTTGACAACTTCGTTTTCATTTCCTTAAAACTATGGGGGGAGAAATATCGACTAGTTATTCTGTTAGAGGAGTAATCAACGGGGTTCAAATTATAATCTAAGGTTGTATTTAAGGAAAACAAATCTAAGTCATATAAGCTAGTAAGTTTCTCTAATTCCCTTTTAGTTTTACATGTGGTCGACACTGAACTATTAAACTGGCCATGAATTTCTGCCAAACATCCAGAACAACTATAATACGGTAAAATCTTCAGTATAGATCTAATAGAATTCACTGTACTTCTGTTCCTGCCTTTCATATTAGTACCATTATAAAGCATAACAGTAGTTTAACTTAGCTGCAAGGATCCTCTGATCGAGCTTCAGGGCGTTCACGCAGTCTTAACTTAGTTAAGTCGTCAATCGCCCCCAGACGAATCGCCATAGAAGTATCTGTTTTGCGTAAGAAGATTGCTGCGCCTTTCGCCCAACACCACTTGTAGTTGTATGTGTTTTGGTGTGCCTTCACTGAGTGTAACAGCTCTTGTAGTCTCGGTGTAAGGTGGCTGTAAATTGCAATCCGATTAATTTCAGCAGAAGACGGGAGATTCAGGCCCTCGGTGGTTAGTCGACTGGCGTTACCTCTTGACGCGAGCACTTTGTCACGTATCATCCTTCTTGTGAATTTACAAATAATTGGGTTTGGTCGTCTTCGTTTACCATTACTGGTCGAAGTATCTCGCTGTGGGACCCTGTGAGCAATGTCGATCTCTGATAAGGAGATATCGACTCCAAGGCCTGTAAATAGCTTCACACACAATTCAGCGGTGTCTTGTGCAGATTCTCTTTCTGATATTAGTGGAACGCCCACGATCTTCAAGTTATATTGATAACTGTAATAGAGCATCTCGTCGATAGCTTTGTCAGTTCTGTCAACTTTAACTGTTAATAAATCCAACCTACGAGAGAAATTATCCAGAGCTTTTGATAAGCTGGATTCTGACTTCACAAGAGCATCATAGCTGTCGCTGAGGAATTGGACATCCTGTCTGCTCGGTAGAGCGGTGGCTGCCGCTTCGTGGTAATCCTTCTGTTCCGCCATCTTGGATTTGAGAAACTGAAATTCCTTCTTTAAATCATTCAGTTGACTCTTTAAATCATCGTTTTCTTTTCTTAGCCCTTTAACTTTGTCTCCCATTAGTCAACTGAGAAAAAAAGAAAATGTCTAACCTAGCCAAACAGTAAATACACGAGAAAGAACGCGGAGCGCTAGCTGAAGCGTGCCGCTTGTCATGACCAGGCTTGAGACGGTTAAAAAAAGTAATGCCCAAGATTGGATTACTTTACGAGAAACTTGATAAGATGGAAAGGAAACTGGACAATCTTGAAAGCTGCGTGAAAGTTGTCGACGGAAAAGTCGACAAAAAAAAGGTTTTGAATCGTTCAGCAAAGACGCCGCATTATTATTTACGGTGTTAAATTCAGGAATGTCTATGCAATCTCCAAAATTGAGAAAATGAAGCTCTTGGAAAGAGCTCTTCAAGAAAACACAGCGAGTGTGTAGAATAAGTTAAAGGAAGAGATCGAAACAAAACGGGATGCGAAGCTTTAGATGGAAGTGTACCAACGACGAGAAAACCTTCGCTTTTATGGGATCAGAGAAACATCGGGCACCACAGATGAAAACATCAAAGAGGTGCATTTATGCAGAATGAGTTGGATATCAGTGAGGCGGATACCTTTCAGTTTTAAAGAATTCATCGAATTGGGAGGCTTAATCCTTCACAAGATAAGCCAAGACCGATTATTGCCCGGTTTCTGCGATGAGCTGATAGTGTCAAGAGCAAACAAGCTGAAAGGAAAGGGTCTTGGAATATCGGCAGACCTACCACAAGAATTCGTAAACCGCAGAAGGGAATTGATGCCAAAGTTTAAGAAAACAAAAGAAGATGGACAATAAACGTTCTTCAAACGTTCAGAGCCGGATAAACTGTATTTGACCATGCTTAAAAATACTAAGTTTTTTCATGAACACGTAATTGCAGATATTTTTTTCCGTTTAACTGCTAAAACGGAGCTGCATGTTAAATTCTAAAATTAACACCATACGTGCAAGATTGAGATCATTGGTAGCATAATTAAGAGCCAATTCCTGTAAATACCGAAAATGAGATGACAGTCGCGAAATTTCGGATTTCTTCGTATTTTTCCCAGATAACCTCTATAGTGAGTTGTTTTCGAAAATGCCATTCAAAGGCCCTGAAGCGCTTTAGTTTTTTCGAAATCGAGGAAAGGTCCGAAAATCGCCATTTTAGCTGCCTGCTGCCGCCGAAAATGGTCGAAAATTGTGCATTTTCTTTTCGCTCGTACAGGTCAACGCGATGATATCTATCAATATACTTTGGGTAGCTCATAGTGCATGTCTTGCTGTTTCTAAAGCATTAATTTGATTAGCAAAAGCTCCAAGTGTTATAATATTTTACGCCGATACAAGTACCTTCATCGAAGCTCGTGAGCGAAAGGGCTAATTTTAGCTAATTTCAATACCATCAAAAGCCCACTGGTACATTGAATTTGAAGTCGAAACTAAAATTTTCTGAAAGCCCATACTCCATATTATGTTGTGTGAAAGTCTCTTCCGCGGCTCGATAAAAGTACCCTGTCGAGAGCAATAAACGTGTGGTACATTCTGAGAAATTCGTCATTCGTGAAATCAACATGGAACTTGGAAAGCTACCTACAGCAAGAACAAAAATAAGCGAATGGAAGCCATTTTCGTCAATAAAGATGCTTGCAATCTTTTCTTTTTTCCTTTTAGATTGACCACATTAATTAAATTGAATTTGGCAAACATTTGCAATTAAATAAATATAGACGCTGCTTTCGATACATTGTAATGTTATGCAAATTTATTTCGATCACCGGCGTGTGCATATCGCCCGAAACTGATTTTACTTCCGCCTACTGTATGTTTCTTTCGGAAGGTTACAACTGTAACACCTATTATTCGTTCAATATCGGCAGTTTTAATTTTTGTGGAAGACCCACAGCCGAACCTGACTTCAAGGAAAAAAAAAAACATTTTGAAACGTGAAACTTGAGTAATCAATCGAATACAGTTGCATCCATTATGTTTGGCGTAAATATTCGAGCACAACCATTTCATGTAAACAGGCACAATCTACTTTAAAAATAACCGTCTTATCGCAGCATTTCTTGAAATCCTGGTCTGAGACCAGGTAATGATAACAAAGCGCGAGCAGTTGGCGGAACCTCATGATCAACTGTCGCAAAGTTGTGGCATAATACGGCAAGATAATTCGACCGTTGTATTTATTACCCGTGTGCTTGCAATTCTAATATAATCGGTACAATTGCCCCTGTCTTTACCACCAGATTTAGATGAATATTTCGTTTCCTATCATCTAATATGGCACATACCTCTGAATAAAACACATACTGTGACATCATTTTGCTCGGAGTGTTCTAACAGTCGTCCGCCACTTGCAAAACGTGGGCAGCAAGACAGAAAACCACAAATGTTTCTCAGCCAATCGTACTACGCTGTCTAGATTTCTTTCTTACAAAGTTTCCAGACTTCGCTCTCTTGTAAATTTCCAAGACTTCGCCGTTCTGTTGGTCAGTCCGAATAACTGTCATGGTGTTAGTTGAGTACTTGACTTTGTTTGGCGGTCGTAGTTTAGACAATTCGGCAAATGTGGATTGCGTGACAATCGTGAACATATCACGTTTTGCAAAGTGAGTGAAGATGGCGACGTAGACCTCGAGCGGAGGAGGACACCCATATAAAAAGGACGGGGCTACTCGTGGAAATTTTGAAAAGAACGGCACGGCGGAAAAACCGCTGCTCATGCGCAGTAGATTTCGGTTCGTCTTCCCGCCTTTCCATTTTCAAAATGGCGGACGACGAATCAAAAACGAACACGTCATTGTCATGGCTTTTGGCAACATCTTGCTCGTTCAAGGCAGTTACAAACAACTCGGCTACTTTGGGCAATGATCCGTGCTGATGTGTTGACTGTGATCGAGAGGATCGAAACGGTGTTGTCAGTTTTCTCAGGCGATAAAGACAGCTCTTCCGAAAGGAAACTTTCAACTTTTCCAAATTCACCCGAGGTACCGTTTTTCCTTTTCTTAAGGTCGTGTCAAGTTCTTTAAGGTTTTGAACCGCAATTTCTTGTAGCTTGTTTAATTTTACGGAACATATAAAATATGACTTTTTTTTTCGTGCTGATGAAAATTTTTAAATGCTATTTGTTCATGAACTTTTGTATCGTTGCCTGAAGAAAGAAAAGTGGAGGACGAATTCGTAAGTAGCACACACTAATGCCTAATTTTGTTGTGTTTTTCACTTGTGTGCTATTCATTCGTGCTTTGTTTTGCCGCATCAGTGGATGCCATGTACTGCCATGACCTGAAAACTTGTAGTAAGCTTATAGAGGTTTAGTATGGCATTGTAGAAAGTTATATTGTATATGTAACACAGCTTGAAGGATAAAATGAATTGCTCTTTCTTTATGTTAGCCTGTGTTTGATATTATGGCTTATGCTACTTCGCACTTACTACGATTCTTGTTCCTTGGCTACGCAGCTTTCCCCGCAGCTGCGGGCTTCGTTATTGCCAACATTTCTCCATTGTGTTAACGAAAAAAGCAATCCGCCAAAAGGGGTTCTTGTTCCACTTTATACTGGGGGAACATTCGTTTATGTGAAGGCTTGTAGTTACATCGAAATTCAGTCAGTGTGAAACGCAGACTGTGCACTGGAGACTGCAGAGTGAGGGGGAAATACATACTGCAGACATTATTGTAACTGAATCGTGTTTTATCGAGAGCTAACCGTAAACAGGTTAACTGGAGAAAATGTTCACGCTAACCCTGGGGCGGATACAGAGCAGGGGTTTCGAGATACGAACTGCCAAAAGGCGGTCCCCTGTAGGGGGACCAGTGGCTTTCATGCTGGAAATTTTTGAAATTGTGGTCCTTGACTTGGAAATAGGATTTCTGTTATTCTGAGGCCAAGTTAGCATGTTATCTTTTATTTCTTTTTTTTTTAATCTAGGGGGTTCGACCGAACCAGCCAAAGCCCCCTAGATCCTTCCCAGCTAACCTGAGTGATATTCAGTCTAACCCTAGAACTATTTAGGCTAAACTCTCACTTCTTTTAGCTTGATTAAGGTTGGTCTGTTTACTGTTAACAGACAATAAGACTTAAAAAGTCTATAGTCTGCATTTCAACACCTGACCTGCAGTCCAAAGTCTGCATCTTACACTGACCACATTGGAAAGCATGCCTTTTTGCAAAAAGCACCATTGCGAGAAAACACATGAAAACTGCACCATCCCTCCTCTCCCAATAGTAAGTTTAAGTCTTGTTCCAAGCAAATACCATATGACATCTCTCCTAGATACTTTTAAGGAGAAGGTTCAGTAGCCTACACTGCAACAAAATTCTACTGTTTCAAATAATAATTATTATTGTGTTCCAGATAAATTCCATACCCTGCAGACCCTGCCACCAAATTTTGTTTACTCTCTCCCCCAACTTCCAACCATCTTAAGGGGTCACCACCTTATTGTGGAGGGATGGTTTTTGTATCTAAGACCCTATGAGCTATGTCAGCTGGAGTCTTGTACTTCTGGTAGGTTGAAGGATAGGGACCAGACAAATTGTGATCACCTGGCTTTCTAGGTTGGGTGTTGGGCTGAGGGCTGATAACCCACTACTGTAGAAAATAAGACTATAGCAGATACAGAAGATATTCAAATCTCTATCAACATCAGTGAAGCAACAAGGGCTCATATCATAACACATGCATTTGGAGCAAACCCCTTCCTCTGAACACCCCACTGAAAATGCCAGTTCACCTTCATACTTTCCTTTTCAAAATTTTAAGTTTCGAATTCTTACCCCCCCCCCCCCCCCCCTCAACTCCTCAGAATTTCCATTGACCTCCCTTGAGGTGGATATGGTTATCTTCTGGCACCGCAATTCACTTTTTGGTAAATTAATCAGATCAGGCAAATGATGTCTCAGCAAAATGTTTATCTGATTAAAATGCAACTTAGAGATTTGCAATTCCAAAATAACTACATGTAAAAAGTACTGTTAAGTTAACCTCTCCCATTCCCAAACAAAGAGACCAAACAAGCGTGACTAGAATTGTTTCATTAAAAACACCACCCAAATATAGAAAACTAAACTGAAATAAAAATAAAATCCAACACAAACACACAAGCACAAGCAATGAGCATCATTAAAAAACTGGATCAATGGATAATGCAATTTGAGAGTTTTCATTGTTTTAGCCATCAGGGTTTATGAGCCATTATACCATGCTCTACAAATATGGAGAGCATATGCATGATTTTTTGAGAATTTTTATTGTTATTTAAGTCTAGTTTTCTATATTTTGAGGGCCTTTTCAATAAAACAATTATTCCACTCGTGCCGGTTGGGTATGAGAAGATTAAAGCCAACTAAGCGCTATGCGCCTTGTTGGCTATCTATTATCTCATATCCAACACGCTCTCGTGGAATAATTGATAATTATTCACTCCCTAACGAGTGAATGATGCGTGATCCAAACAATAACAAAATGGCCGGCGAAAACTTATGTTCCGCCAGTGTTTCTGAAATGGAAATCCTGAGAATACAAGAAGATACTGTACCAGAAAATACAAAAAAGTCTTCAAAGTTTTGAATTTTGAATTTTCATTTCAAGTGAAAATGAAAACTTTGATTGAACAATGACATTGTTTTGCAAACAGACTTTTCATTTAGATTGCTGATTTGAACAGTGTTAAAAGACCATTTTGCTAGATTGTGATCAACAAGGATTTTATCGCAGGTTAACTAGACTTGCCATGTTAGAAGATTCTGTCAAGAATTGTGCACATCTTCATACCCCTTGCATGTTTTCCATGCATGAATTAAGAGGTCAATTAAATTATCTTTTAATGGTTTCCTTTTCATCTGTTGTTGAGATCACTTTGTACATATACTAAAAACTTGTCAATCTCAGTGAATAACAGCCACTATTCACCTCGATTGCAAAGAATAATGATATTAAATATCGCATAAACTTCCACACCAAAATATTATGATCTACAAATTTTTAAGAAGTCAAATCCCAACCAAGCTGTTTACCAAACTATAATTTTTCTGTCTTCAAACATTTTTCTTTATTAATTACTGGGGAATCCTGAAATACTTGTTCCATGCATTTGGTTCCTTAATTATCCCTTTTATTATTCCTTAATCTTTTTATGAAAGGGGACATATCATTTAGTATCCTCTCCAAGGAAGATGGCATTCATTTCATCCATGAAAAAAACTTCTTCAAGTTGATGTACATGGCCACGTCACACTGTCTCCAGCCAGAGAATCAAGTCATTGAAAGAGAGGAGGAGAGTGTGAAAATCTGAGGTCTAACTGTAAAAAAAAAGGAAAAAATGTAAAATTAAATTAAGCTATACTTTGGCTTCATCCTTTGAATACTTATTACATTGCAAGAAGAAATGTCATTAACTCAGTATCTGCACTGTTCATACATTATACAATACTGCATAGAGCATTAAAGACTATGCAACTCCTTTCAACCTATATTGTGAATACCTCAGTCATTTTGCTAGCTTTGTAACTAGGAAGTTTAAATCATGTAGTACAACATAATCATGAAGTACAACAAAAGGAGTGTTACTTCTTGAGGTTTCACTCAATAGAAAATAAATAAATAAAAACATTTAATTAACCTCATCATCATCACACTAATTTTAAAACCCAAAAAAGTCTGCCTTCAGGTCAAAAAATAATTTTACAAGATAACTTTTAAAAACTCTTTCAAAACCATGCAATTAGTCCATTCAATAACAACAAAACAAAAAACTTAGTGTACATCTGTCATGTCAGATTCTTGCACCGCTGCAAGAACTTTTAAATTATAGACAACACAAGCCAGGGGATATATCCAAACGTAGAAAGAAATGTGTCACCTTGAATAGTATGCTGATATCCGGACTGAACATAAGTTGGCTACGCTTTTAAAACATTCATTGCATGTAAGACTTATATCCTTAAATCTACAAAATTAAGCTCATTTACAGTACAGTGTCAACGGTTTTCGTCACTTATTTATATGAACATGGCAGACAAAAAACCTAACGGGTCTCTTCCCAGAGGCAAGTCAAGATATGACGGGTAATTCAAATGATAGCGAACAAAATCTTCAACTTTTAAAATGTAGACTCATCGAACCAAAAAGTTTCCCAAGCCACACACGAACTAGAAAATGCACAGGCAGCCCAAGCTCTCTCTATGAACTACACAAGCAACACAATATGGCATCGAATTATAAGGGTTTATATGGGATTTTCTACAAGATATCCTTGGAGGTAGTTAAAAGTGAAAATTCTCAATAAAAATGGCTTACCTTGTTCCATACGTGTGTTGTTTGCTCCTGGTGTGGTTATTTTACCGATTGAACTTGATTTAAGCGACTTTTTTGAATTCCGATTTTCCCTTTATAAAGAGAGGACAAGGCGAAACACCTCAGTCGGAACAGCCTGCCGAACGAAGTCAAAAATCCCAGGCTAAAATGTGGCCACGGCCACAAATCCACCGCAGAGTTCAAGGGCAAAGGTTGATCTTTCATTTCAATCCTCTAGCCACACAATTACAGCCCTGCGAGCGACGCCAGGCGGCTCTTCGTGTCTCCAGTGAAACGATAAAACTATGGAAGAGCTCCGTGTCGTTTGATCCGCGACATAACGACCGTTGAAATCGGCTTGGTAACCTCGTCATGTTAGCAAACCAAGACTCGCGGGGGTACTAGACCGCAATTTGTCAACTAAACTTCTTGTAATCCCCTCAGGTCGAATTTACAATGCAAAATAAAAATCGTACAGAAAGCTTTTGCAAAATGGCTTCAAAACCAAAGAAACTTAAGATCAACGGCGAAAGCTCCGTAGAAACTGAGGAGATACAATCATTTTTGAAGTGGAAGTGGTGGTAAGTTTTCTCGTTTATGCACCTTTGATTTGTTTGTATAAAATATTCCCGAGCTGATAAACTAAATTTACTTCTCTTAGGGTATTGTGGAATTACGAATATTGTGAGGAAACTGTAATGGAAGCCAGCAAAATTTTGTCTAGAGCATACGAAGAGAAAGAAATTGCCGTAAGCAAATTGAACTCTCTTTTGCTCGGGAGAATTCTGAACGAATTATGGGGAGATGAAGTTAAATTGGTGAGGCAAGGACCAAGTAAAAACTTACCATGACTTCCACTTCAAAAATGATCTCAGTTTACGGAGCTTTCGCCGTTGATCTTACGTTTGACAAATTTGACAAATTGCGGTCTAGTACCCCCGCGAGTCTTGGTTTGCTAACATGACGAGGTTACCAAGCCGATTTCAACGGTCGTTATGTCGCGGATCAAACGACACGGAGCTCTTCTATAGTTTTATCGTTTCACTAGGGACACGAAGAGCCGCCTGGCGTCGCTCGCAGGGCTGTAATTGTGTGGCTAGAGGATTGAAATGAAAGATCAACCTTTGCCCTTGAACTCTGCGGTGGATTTGTGGCCGTGGCCACATTTTAGCCTGGGATTTTTGACTTCGTTCGGCAGGCTGTTCCGACTGAGGTGTTTCGCCTTGTCCTCTCTTTATAAAGGGAACATCGGAATTCAAAAAAGTCGCTTAAATCAAGTTCAATCGGTAAAATAACCACACCAGGAGCAAACAACACACGTATGGAATAAGGTAAGCCATTTTTATTGAGAATTTTCACTTTTAACTACCTCCAAGGATATCTTGTAGAAAATCCCATATAAACCCTTATAATTCGATGCCATGTTGTGTTGCTTGTGTGGTTCATAAAGAGAGCTTGGGCTGCCTGTGGAAAATGTTGCCACTAGCAAAAATCAACCATTTACGGAAGGAAAGGAAGGAAAACTTGGCTTACCTTTCAACATAGCTTTCCATTATGCTGTGTTCATTGTGTTAAGTCATCTGTACACCAATATCTGCAGCAGAAGAGTATTGAAAATAAACTAAGCACGTGCTTTCGCTTGGCACAAAATGAACACGACACCAACGGACAAAAGAAATCACAACACAAAGAATAACACTCAAAGAAAGCGACAAAACCAGGCGAACATTTGCAACATACTTACTTTTGCTTAATCCGCATACTCTGTGACAAGTGGAGGTTCTAACTGGGTAAAAATCCACAATATTTCTTGCTGTTCGATGCTCCCGCTTGCAAAATGTTCACACATTTTCGAAACTCGTTTGCAGCCGCAAATTGTCAGCGGCGAGCGCATCCAAGACAACGGATTTTTCAGCCAATCAGCGGTTTTTCCGCCGTGCCGAAAAGAACCCTTATGAGGTACCAAGATCCTGTTTTGTGGGCGTGGCTTGAAATTTTTTATCTCTTCTTACATAACACATTATCTCCTGTCATATTTCTTTTCGGATCAGTACCTTAAAGGCATCCCAAAGAATTCCGCTGTGGACCTTTTGAGGCTTAACACCCTAAATGCTACTTAAACTTCATTTTTAACCCCTAAAAGGTAGGAAAAGCACCCACGTCATTTTTATATGGGAGTCTGCCCGCCTCGCCGGGGGCGTGGACAGGGAATCAAAACTGTTCCTTGCTCGCCTCGTGTAGGCAGGGTGTTTTCTCTCCTCGTCTGCGTGACAAAATGGAAACTACAGTCGAACCTCCACTATCAGCTACCTCTACAGAAATGGCCACCTCTCTGCAACGGTCACGTTTTTCGTACCGGCGGACGGTCACTCTTATTTTAACCTCTCTAGAATAGCTACCTCTACACAACGGCAACAGCCACTAAAACTTGTCCCAACTGCCAAAATAACTTCTCTGAAACGGCCAGTTAATTAACAACTGACGAACACTGTCTACAAAACCTTATTTTTTGTTGGACATGGTCACGAAACTTGATCTATACCGCGCGTCGTTGGTCTCTATTTCTGTTTGGTTTCTGTCTTATTGATGTATTTTAATTGTGTTACGTATTTACATGTTACACTGAGCATTTTTTGTAAGATAAAAATCTTGAATCCCAAGAAAATATCGGTGTTGTACTTCACCCCTACTGATACCTTTCCATAAAAGCCACTTTCCTCTGTTTCCAACGTGACCGCTGTAGAACGTTTCGACTTTATTACCGTGAATAAAAAACCATACCCTTCCTATTCAACTTTATAACACAGGTATATTGTTTGTGCTTTTGGTATAGAAATGCACCGGGGACATGACTGGGATGGAAAAAGGAGGCCTAGGAGGCACTAGTCTTAAATGGGTACGTGTTGAGAATTTACGTACATATTCACTTTTGTTACTTTCTTTTTAAAACTATATAAACTATACAGTCGAACCTCCACTAACGGTCACCTCTCCACAGCGGACTCCTCTCTGTATAACACAATTTTTTGTCCCGCTGGACAGTCCATACATTCGCTCTTACTTTTGCCTCTAAAATGTGCAAAATAAGGCTACAATACATAATGCCAACAATTTTATACCGCCTAATTATGGATGTAGAAGTTCGCTTTGTCCATAATTGTGAATTCTCAAGGTAAAATAAAGGAAAATTTTAGCTCTTCTGACTGTCCGATTTTTCTGCTACCGAATTCCCGGCTAAGGAGGTATATATATGGGCGCTTTCCATTCGACCAAAAATTTCCGGATTTTCTGGAACTTTCCCAGGAAATTTCCGTACCATTCATGACTGTTTCGAAAATTTCAGAAGTTTTGGTCGAATGGAAAGCGCCCATATTATAGTTTATATAGTTTAGCAGAAAGCAACAAGGGTGAATATGTATTTAAACGCACACCGCGTATTTAAAATCCTATGCCCTCTAGGCTTCTTTTGCTCTTTTTGTATCCAAGCACTATCAAAGGTGCATTTCTATTCAAAAAGCACAAACGACAAACATGTATTTTAAAGGTAAAGAGGAAAGGTGTGTTGTACAACCTTTGTGAACGCCTGCGAATTGCTGCCTTTGTAATGATATCTGCAAATGGTTAGACTTTCTAGTCTTCTCGGATAAGGACGATAAACCGTAGGCCCCGTCTCACAACTCTTCAAAATTAATTCTGTGGGACGTAAAAGAACCCACACACTAATCGAAAAGAGTAGGGGACGTAGTTCCCGGTGTGGTGGTCTATCTCTCATCTGATGGTTAAATGCTCGGAGATATTAGCTGCATAAGCTACTCTGAAATCCGAGAGTTAATAATTGGCTGGCTGGCTGGCTGGCTGGCTGGCTGGCTGGCTAGATGGATGGATGGATGTAACGCCGAAATACTTTCCATTAATCTACGTAGACATGCCGTGATAGCAGGACCCGCGGCTCTGCGATTCGTCGAGTTCTGTCCTTTTGCAGAATTAAACAACACCCCCTTCCCCCCTACATCTTACAATTTCGTCCAAAATGTTCAGTTGGGCTGACAATGCGAACTACCTTACGTGCACAAGTAAACAGTTTGGATTCACTCGCCGCTGTCTCACTCACTTCGCAAGTGCCCGTTTGTCACGTGTTTGTCACGCAATCCACGTTTGCCGATTTGTCTGAACTGGGACCACCAAACAAAAGTCAACTACTTACTCAACTAACACCATGACAGTTATTCGGACTGGCTAACAGAATGGCGAAGTCGTGGAATTTTCAAAGGGAGCGAAGTCTGGAAACTTTGTAAGGAAGAAATCTGGAAAGCGTAGTGCGATTGGCGAAGAAACATTTGTGGTTTTCTGTCTTGCTGCTTTATACGTTTTGCAAGTGGCGGACGACTGTCGGAACTGATTCGAAACAAAATGATGTCACAGTATGTGTTTTATTCAGAGGTATGTGCCATATTAGATGATAGGAAACGAAAGATTCATCTATAAATCTGGTGGTAAAAAACAGGGGCAATTGTACCCATTAGAATTGCAAGCACACGGGTAAGAAATACAACGGTCGAATTATCTTGCCGTAATATTTATGCCACAACTCTGCGACAGTTAATCATGAGGTTTCGCCAACTGCTCGCGCTTTGTTATCATTACCTGGTCTCAGACCAGGATTTCAAGAAATGCTGCGATGAGACGGTTATTTTTGAAGTAGATTGTGCCTGTTTACATGAAATGGTTGTGCTCGAATATTTACGCCAAACATGATGAATGCAACTGTAATCGATTGATTGATCACTCAAGTTTTACGTTTCAAAATGTTTTTTTTTTTCGGCTTTGGGTCTTCCATAAAAAACTGCCGATATTGAACGAATAATGGGTGTTACAGTTGTAACCTTCCGAAAGAAATATAAAGCAGGCGGAAGTAAAATCAGTTTCGGGCGATATGCACGCGATGGTGATCGAAATAACTTTGCATAATATTACAATGTACCGAAAGCAGCGTCTTTTTTCATTTAACTGCTAATGTTTGCCAAAGTTAATCATGTGGTCAATCTAAAAAGAAAAAAAAACAGATTGCAAGCATCTTTATTGACGAAAAAGGCTTCTTATTTTTGTTCTTCATGAAGGTAGCTTTCCAAGTTCCATGTTGGTTTCACGAATGACGAATTTCTCAAAATGTACCACACGTTTATTGCTCTCGACAGGGTACTTTTATCGAGCCGCGGAAGAGACTTTCACACAACATAATATGGAGTATGGGCTTTCAGAAAATTTTAGTTTCGACTTCAAATTCAATGTACCAGTGGGCTTTTGATGGTATTGAAATTAGCTAAAATTAGCCCTTTCGCTCACGAGCTTCGATGGAGGTACTTGTATCGGCGTAAAATATTATAACACTTGGAGCTTTTGCTAATCAAATTAATGCTTTAGAAACAGCAAGACATGCACTATGAGCTACCCAAAGTATATTGATAGATATCATCGCGTTGACCTGTACGAGCGAAAAGAAAATGCACAATTTTCGACCATTTTCGGCGGCAGCAGGCAGCTGAAATGGCGATTTTCGGACTTTCCTCGATTTCGAAAAAACTAAAGCGCTTCAGGGCCTTTGAATGGTATTTTCGAAAACAACTCACTATAGAGGTTATCTGGGAAAAATACGAAGAAATCCGAAATTTCGCGACTGTCATATCATTTTCGGTATTTACAGGAATCAGCTCTTGACAGCTTTCGTCGCTGACTACTGTTTTATTTGTATACCCTATTGTTATTGTAAGTGTCATGGTTGTAAAACAGTCTTTTCGTATTTTTTTCAACGTTAAATTAGATTAGGTTTTTCCCCTTTTTTGTACAAGCCACATACAACTTATTTTTTAAGTTTTTTTGCCTGAAATTCTTTTTATTATAAACAGGAGCCTTTTCAACTAATTTACGCAATTCTCAATATTCAGAAGACTTAATTCGAATTTTGGGATTTTATCGTTAAATGCTTGAGGGATCAGTTCATTTGATAAGCGGAAAGCGCTTTTCACTGATGTATGAAAGACAAAGCTGATATAATTTTTCAACAAGAAACATATAGCACACCCGAGGTGGAGAATGCTTGGAAGTCTCAGTGGATGGGAGAGTTGTTTTTTAGTCACGGTTCTGAACACAGCAGGGGTGTCTTAAAACTTGTCAAGGTAAGAGTTGACTGCGAATTGGAGGTATGTAAACAGGATGAATTGGGTCCTTATATTATTTGAAATAAACCTTGCGCGCGGTCAACCTTTTATCTTGGCAAATATCTGTGCTCCGAATAAGGTCAACGAGCTTTTACTGTACTAAACGTGTCTCTTGGAGATAGAAAAATCCAGCAATTCGGCTCCGCCTATTTTACTGGCTATTAACTAATAGGAAACAAGAAGAGGCAGAGAATGTCGACATTACTCCTGCCATTAGGACTGATTCTCTGTCATTACTCTGCATATCAGTCGTAGAGAACAAAAAACACGACTTACGTTTATTCGAAGACGAAGAATATGTGAACAATATAAAAGAAAGAAGTCGAGAGTGGATAGAGGAAAACAGAGAAGTACAGGATCTAAGAGTTCTTTGAATTTCATTAAGTGTAAAATACGCTATGAAACCTTTGTTTAGAGCAAAAAGGAAGCTAAAGAACGGAGATCGGTGCTGGTCAGGTTAGAAGATAGCGTTAACAGAGTGTCAAGTAAAATATGACGGGGATCCAACACCTGAGGATCTTAATGACATATAAATAATTCAAACAGAATATGATCGCCATTACGACTATATTACCCACGGAATAAGTATAAGATCCAGAGCTAACTGGTACCACCAGGGAGTGAAAAGTAATAAGTATTTTTTAAACTTAGAAAATGGCAAAAAGAAGATTTCCATAAGGAAATGATTTGAATTATTTGTTTCAGTTGTTTGTTCGGCCACACAAGCCTTTGTGTTATAAACATTGCCTAGGGTAAATAGAGATGATGATTATTTTTTTTATCTAAGGATAAAGATAAAGAAACCACAGAGCCAAAGCAAATAATAACCGAGTTTCATAATTGTTATTCAAAACTTTGTGATAAAAGCTCCTATAACTTGGGTGAGAACTCAATACCTCGATTACTTGATAAAAGAAAACTAATAAGAGAGAGGATATAAAAGTTCTCTAGGCTCGAACTTTACCAAGCATTCCTTCGGACACAAGGATATTTTTAATTTGTCTATTTGTATATTGTCTGAATTGAAAAAACTTCCAAAAGAAACTGTTACCAGTCAATCTCTCCCTATTTTTAAAAGTGAACTGTGTTAGGTTATTTTTAATTGCAATTTTTATTAGTTTTATTTGCAGTTTTAGTTTTTATTATCATTTTAATGGTTCAGAATTGGCGTGATGTCCTCTGGATGTTGCCGACGTAATAATGTTTAGATTTAGATTTAAGTGGCAGTCCCGCTAAAAGCGATCCACTCGACTTCGGGACCAAAAATAATTTTCCTTCATTTTTTGTCAGTGAAAAGGGTTTGACACATATAGAAAAAAGCAATTTATTATTTTCCCATTCCTTATTTTTGCTTTGCTATGAGCCAAAACTGAATTTTGGTCGAACTGAGGTTGCCAACCGTGATCAGAAAGGTAAAATTCACCGATTTTGTGAACCGTGCTACGTCGCCTAAAATGCAGCTCACGGAATTTCGTTTTCATACGAACTTTAACTCTGACTGACGAAATATGGAAACTTTTCGAAATATTCTAAGCTTACCAGCGACGCTGGAAGACACCCTACTCCGATACCCTTGATCACCTACCAAAATTTAGCCAAATTTGACGGGGAAAATCTCAAAAGTTGGGTCTAAATGAAGCCTAAAAAGCACATCACAGTAAATTTCATACCTTAATAAACCGTTCTATAAGTTCAAACCGGTGGGTATCTCCTTGGATTGCACGCGAGAACAGATTAAAATCTGCTACAGTCAGTGTGTTTACATAGCCATCGCTCGTGTCAAAGCTCATTTGTATAACCCTAGCACCCGGTGAAAATACATCTTCTTCCGTTCAGGTTCGTTTGTTGACCTTCTGAATAGTGGCAAAAAGCTTCCTTTAATACTTGTGTACACTCTAGATCCAGTTTTGAGGTGAAGGTTACGTTAAAGTTGATCAATTCTCAAGACTTGCGAGACTCCAAAAGTAAATAATGGCGCCGGTCTGCAGAAATTAACCGTAGCCGTCGTCCTGACCCTTCAATAAATTCTGCCGCAGAGGTAGCACTAGGAGAAGAAGAAAATCGTAAGTTTTCATTTACCGTTTAATGGCAACTGAATCCTGTACTACTGCCAAGACTACTGGGAGCTTGAGGGCTATAGGTCCGAATTTGAAAAACAACAACAACGAACACTTGCTGGTTGCATCGCTGGGAAATGAACCTGAATGAACACGACGCGCTTGAATGGAACTATGTTTTGCGATGAATGATGGGCTTTACTTCTGTTTTATGCTTGATGCTTGTCTTTTAGTATCTTGCACAGCGCATAAAATAAACTTCGGGATCCGTTTATCGGGCCGTTTATACAACGAAAGCTGCACCGGCTTCGTCAAAATGTCACACAAATTGTAACGTGACCAATTACCCGGGAGGGGGATACTCCCTATGGGCTATATAGGTATCTGTATGTGAGGCTCCAAAGGGTAAGGTTTTTCAGCCGTTTGGGTCATAAATAGGGTATCGATTTTGGCCATTTTGGTTATAAATTGGGTATGGTTTTAGCACTCTAGTCTTGAATTGGGTATGTTTCTTAGCAGAAGCTACTTTTTCATCATTATCAATAGGACCTTCAACAAAAACCCTTCATAACGTATGTTTAGGGCAACTGTGTCAGCCGCAACGGTCATAAATAGGCTATCGAATTTTAAGTCAAGTCATAAATAAAGTAGCAAAAACGCAGATTTTGGTCATAAAGAGGGTAAGGGTTTTGGGAAGAGGGTCTCACACCCCCACTCAACTTTTCTGGAAGTACCCTCCCCCCACCCCCCCTGGGCCAATTACCAGGGGCCGAGGGCAAATCCCCTACCCCGCGCGCGCCGATCATTAGATTTGGCAAGATTTTCTCATTTCAATATTGATAATGAAAAAGCCGTCCATTAAGTTTTTGGACTAGTGTAATCTTTTCAGCATGACCGAACGACGACAATCATTGCACCTTTTCGATTTTTATCTACCTTTCCTCGGAAAATATAAGGAGTTGCTAATACATGAGGGCAGAGGAAGCAGAAATGGACCTAAAATTCACTTTTCCTTTCCCATTATCAGCCGTTCGTTTTTCACAGAAAACACAATGGAAGAAAATCAAAAGATGGGACCAAGAAACCTTCCAAAAAACGTCCATATCGAAGCGCGTGCAGCTGTTGAGAGGTCGATTTCTCACTTTGTGTTTATAGGACTACTACCCTTCCCATTTTTTCTGACGACACCAGAATTATTGGCCATAAAAATATAGTTTGTCTTTGATTTCTCCGCCTCGCGAAACATATGGTTAAGTGATGGGACATGCACTCTTACTGGTATGGGACTCAAGCGTTGGTGCCCAGGAAGTACTCCCTTATATGGGCTATGTAGGTATGGGCGGTCCCAAAGGGTCTGGTTTTTCGGCCGTTTTGGTTATAAATGGTGTATAATTATCAACTTCTTTCAACAGCAGCAGGGACGTCGGAGCCGGGGGAGCTGGAGGGGGCTTTATCCACCTCAATTTCAAGCAAAAAATACTTGAAAAAAAAAAAAATACTTGTGGGCTGAACTACGGGCGAAAGGGTTCAATTGCATCTTTTGTTTAATTGCTGCTAGGTCCTATTCAGTGATGAAACTGATACGCAATTCAAGACTAGAGTGCTAAAACCATACCCAATTTATAACCAAAATGGCCAAAATCGATACCCTATTTATGACCCAAACGGCTGAAAAACCTTACCCTTTGGAGCCTCACATACAGATACCTATATAGCCCATAGGGAGTATCCCCCTCCCGGGTAATTGGTCACGTTACAATTTGTGTGACATTTTGACGAAGCCGGTGCAGCTTTCGTTGTATAAACGGCCCGATAAACGGATCCCGAAGTTTATTTTATGCGCTGTGCAAGATACTAAAAGACAAGCATCAAGCATAAAACAGAAGTAAAGCCCATCATTCATCGCAAAACATAGTTCCATTCAAGCGCGTCGTGTTCATTCAGGTTCATTTCCCAGCGATGCAACCAGCAAGTGTTCGTTGTTGTTGTTTTTCAAATTCGGACCTATAGCCCTCAAGCTCCCAGTAGTCTTGGCAGTAGTACAGGATTCAGTTGCCATTAAACGGTAAATGAAAACTTACGATTTTCTTCTTCTCCTAGTGCTACCTCTGCGGCAGAATTTATTGAAGGGTCAGGACGACGGCTACGGTTAATTTCTGCAGACCGGCGCCATTATTTACTTTTGGAGTCTCGCAAGTCTTGAGAATTGATCAACTTTAACGTAACCTTCACCTCAAAACTGGATCTAGAGTGTACACAAGTATTAAAGGAAGCTTTTTGCCACTATTCAGAAGGTCAACAAACGAACCTGAACGGAAGAAGATGTATTTTCACCGGGTGCTAGGGTTATACAAATGAGCTTTGACACGAGCGATGGCTATGTAAACACACTGACTGTAGCAGATTTTAATCTGTTCTCGCGTGCAATCCAAGGAGATACCCACCGGTTTGAACTTATAGAACGGTTTATTAAGGTATGAAATTTACTGTGATGTGCTTTTTAGGCTTCATTTAGACCCAACTTTTGAGATTTTCCCCGTCAAATTTGGCTAAATTTTGGTAGGTGATCAAGGGTATCGGAGTAGGGTGTCTTCCAGCGTCGCTGGTAAGCTTAGAATATTTCGAAAAGTTTCCATATTTCGTCAGTCAAAGTAATGAATGTACCTTAAAATTCGTATGGAAACGAAATTCCATGAGCTGCATTTTAGGCGACGTAGCACGGTTCACAAAGTCGGTGAATTTTACCTTTCTGATCACGGTCGGCAACCTCAGTTCGGCCAAAATTCAATTTTGGCTCGTAGCAAAGCAAAAATAAGGAATAGGAAAATACTAAATTGCTTTTTTCTGTATATGTGTCAGACCCTTTTCACTGACAAAAAATGAAGGAAAATTATTTTTGGTCCCGAAGTCGAGTGGACCGCTTTTAGCGGGACTGCCACTTAAATACGTTTCAGAGAAACAAAACGCTGGCAAATGATGGGTTAACTGTGGGACTTTATTTGGCTTTCTGAACGTTTTTAGGGAAATACCTTGAAGATTCCCTTAATTTCGTTCACGACCACGGGAAATTATTTACCTCCCTAAAACAGGCAATGATTACGTCATTACAAAAGAATGATAAAGGCAGGAGATTCATTAAAAAGTGGCAAAGGTGTTGGAGAAATTTAACTTTGGGAAGTGGTTCTGCAATGAAACAAGAACTTTTATACAAACATATCAATCAAAAGATCTGCGCTTATTAATGACATTGAAAATGGTGGACTTAACATTCTTCACACCGAGTGCGCGATCTCAGAACAAAGGCTCATGGCTTTAGAGAAATATTTCGGGGATGGTAACAGATGGAAAGTCATTTTAGATCAACTTCTTTGTAACGTAGGGAGAAAATTCATTCTTTTCTGTGACTTCGACACTCGTAAATTCCCAGCTCATTTTTCAGTTTACTATAAAGAAATGTCATTTCCTATGAGGATGTTATCGACCAAATCATTTGGAATAACAAACATTTTGTTAAAATCGCTCTTTGAAAGACATTTTTTTTCTCAGGGAATCGTTCAAATTGGGGACTTGCTATCTGACCCGGGTAAATTTCTTGAAAGTTCAAAAGTATTGTAAGCAAATTTACACCCAACCCAATATTTTAAGTTAATAGGCGTTGTGGAAGCTATTCCCATTGCGTTGAGACCATAAAAAGGTCACAAAAGAATCAACATTTCTATCCATCATTGTTCGGAGACAGACTTTTTATTGAATTAGATGAAACTAAAGTCGATTTGTCCAAAGCAACATCAAAGCTACTGTATAACTAATTTAAAACTAAAAATCAAACTCCTCCCTCTGCTCAAAATTTAGATGAAAAGCAAATGTCCCCAACTTGCGGTTAATTGGAAACAAAGTCTATTGTTTACCGTTTACCGTCACAGTAGCAACAAAAATCAGAGAGTTCCAATATAAATTACTGAGCGGTTCGTATACACCAATGATAAGTTGTTCCGTTTTCTTATAGAAAACCTTTCGCTTTCTCATCTTGAATTGTTGATTAAAACATATCTGTCTTTGGAAACGTTAATACTAATTAATTTTCTGTTTGGCGGGTTTAATGACAATAAAGACTTTGCTATTTTGAACACTTAGTACTCGTGGCTAAATCTTTTATTTACAAATATAAAACGTAAACCAACGTTAAGACTTTTCTTAGAAAAGATCAAATTAGTCTATCACATAGAGAAAAAAATTGCCAAAAGAAAGAATAGGCTCCATAATGTACTTTACTTATTTATTTTGTTTATCTATTTATGTATTTTTTATTTATGGTATTGTTTTACTGATAATTAATTTCTTATTTTGTTATTTATAATTTATCTTTTTGTTTGTTTGTTTTTAGTGGAAGTGCGTCTAGTAAATATGATTGTAACTGTAATTGTAAATGTATAGAAATAAAGAAATAAAAAAAAATTGTTAAATTAAAATCAACAACAACAATGCTTTCAAACAACTTGTAGTTGGCTACAAATATTGAGTTTGTGCTTTGGCGCCCTTTTTCTTCTCTCCTCTTTCTCTTTTTCTTTTCTTTTTTCTCCTCTCTCTCTCTTTCTTTTTCTTATTAACATTATTAAAGTGTGAAAAGACGTTTTCATTATACAATTAGACTTCAATGTGACTTCGATTCAAACTCAAAGCAAGAACGTAACGGATTTTAAATTTCATCAATGTGAATGAATATACGTTTATAATTATTTTTACCACTGTACATCTTTATGTTTTCTTACATTTTTTGCTAGATACACGACCCCACAAGCAAACCTGTTGCTCTAAACAAAATCATGTTTAAATGAAGGATTGTTGTTGTTGTTGTTGTTGGGTAAAGCGCATGGATTATGCTATTGATCGCTGATCGAAAAAAATTCTCCCCGCTTGTTTACAGGTTGGCGATCATCGTCAGTTCTTTAAAGGAACAGTAATTCAAAATCTGCTTTTAATTGGACACACGAGGGTTGCATTCAACGGTGTAAAAACCAATCCTTGGTCGGTTGCCCAGTCCACAGCGGTTTTTTTCGAATAGTTTACTTTCGCGGGTTATGTAAATTTGACACAGGCTCGTTCACCTTTGAAAAAGCAACATTCGTTTATGCTGTTCCTCGCCATATCCTTATCGTCAGGTAAATGTCTCCTTTCTTCGTTTTCGTCTCTTGTTTCCAATGTTTTATGTAGCCATTTTCGCTCTTCTTGTAACATATTTGCACTATTTTGTTCTAGAAACCACTGGCAATGACATGTAGTTAAGAGTTCAAGTCGTCGATGAATCAACTTTTTTACGTCAAACAATTATTGGTTGTGTGTTTGATACAAACGGTGAAACCAAAAACGCGTTTTTCTCAAAGTTTGACGAGGAACTTGTGTAGTTTTGCCGTTTGCACTGATGCGGGCGCGGGAGGACTGAACTCGGAAATAATTCAGGAATAACGGTTAGTCTTAGAAGTCGTGTTTCCAGAGTTTGTTTTTGAGTTGCTTTCCGTAGTTTAAAGTGAAGTCACTCTATGATGCTGGGCATTGCTTAGTGTAAACGAAATAAGAATGTTTCGTGGCCTCTCCCTTCTCAAGTCTACCCTTGATTTGATTACCTTTCCTTGTGGACGAACTTAGCTGTACAGCCGCTTTGACAATCTTATTTCACGATTTTATATTGTAGGTAAGAGGCCAGTCGCATAGAAAATTCGTATAATACAAAAAAGAAAATAAATGTCGAGGAAAAGGTTGTTATTCATCGTGGTAGATGCAATAATAAAGTGTATTATCGTTTGTCTCACGATGTAGTCACTTGAGATGTAGATCGCGACGTTTCGACTGCTTACTGCTTACTGCTCATGATCTTCTTCACGCGATAAGGTCGACTGATTGCACCGTGCAATCAGTCGACCTTATCGCCTGAAGAAGACTAGCAGTAAGCAGTCGAAACGTCGCGTTCTACACTCAAGTGACTACATCGTGAGACAAACGATAATAAACTTTATTATTAAGAAAATAAAAACAGCTCAATTTTTTAGCTGACCTGTAATTGAACTGAGTCATAGTGTGAATCTTAAAACAGTTATCCTAAACTCTCAATTTCGTCGTTCATAGTCCTTCTTGATCTATTCTTGTCTTAAAAATGCTACGTTACCAACTTCTTGCCCATACGGTTCTAGCTATTCTACAACAAATTACTTGCACTGCAAAACATGGCCAATGATAGCATGGCTCTACACTTAATTAAATCTCATTTTTATAATGCAAACTAAAGAGCCGTATTCCGTTTTCATGCTTGATATATTTTCTCGACTACATGCAGATGATATAGGGTCAGTGCAAACTTTTAAGACAGAACAGTTTTACTCCACAGAGTAACTCATTTTACCGAAAAAGAGCTCCTGAATGTAGCGCTAGACTTTAAGATTCATTCTAAGATATCTTTCAAGTACGAAGACAGCATGGGTGTCTAAATGAAGACCCATTTGTAAACTGACGCAGTGCAAGTTCTTTATTAAGCAAATAAAAAGTTAAATTATTCTGGTTCCCCCTTTTATGCGCTTTATAAAGCATGTTAGAAAATGTTGAAACAGTAAAGAATTGTCAAACAGAAAACACAAGACCTTTCAATTATAATATAGCAGTGCTTACTTTTTCTTTTCACACACGCAAAATTAGAAGAATGTTTTTTGTGCCTGGCAGATATGCAAAATAATTAGCAAAATACAAACGACCAAAGCCATTTTTATCATAAAACCGAATTAATTATGCCTAGAAATTTGGTGTTATTTCTAGAGGAAGTAAACATTAACCATAGCCGTGGCAAATAATTAGAAACAGGTGTGGAAACGTGAGCCGCAGGCTAGTTTTTCTACAGCCTTTTTCGTTCTCCTAACACCCACTCGCTCTCTATGGAAACACAGAGAACGTTTTTTATATTATTCAATGCTTTTGTAAGGCGGTTATATAAGTTTTAACGAAAAGAAAACAGTCGTACGTAATGATTAGTTTTTTTCTTGGCATAACAGACCTAGTTAATGTTGATAAATCCACTATCATTTTTATTGGGTAAACATTTTAACATCGCGTGCACGTAACAATCATTCCTATTGCTTTTGTTAACACAAGCAATTTTAATTCACTAGTATTGAGCTATATTTCAAACAGGAAGTAAACAAATCTTCTGTTTTTTGTTTTGCATTTAAATTAAACGTTTGAGTCCAAGATAATAACGTGTATTCTTCCAAGCTCATGGAGGGATGACACATGATGCGTGTACATGTAGTTATAATTAATTAAAACAGTGATAGCTTTGAAAAGTTATATTAAAGCAGGAAAATTTAAAAGAAACGGACGTTGTTTTTACAACACCAAAGCCAAGGTGCAAAGGAACATAACTTTTTTACTTGTCATAATGGCTTAAAAGAAAATTTTTGAAATTCTGCTTGAAAGTTGATCTTCTTTTCTACAGTACAGGAGGTAATTAAGGTATGTGACGAATGAGTATAATTTTTAGCTTTATGTTGTAAGAAATTGCATATCCTAAGAAGCGGTTTATTGCCGAGCTTTAAGTTAAGGCTAAGATCGAATTTTCAAGTAGGTATTGAAATTTGATATCAAGAATTATCGTCGACATCTTCTTCCACAATCAGTTGAACTCCAAACACAAACTTCAGGTGTTGTGTTCCGATATATCAACATTTTGCGATGTTCAAACTACCTTAATTTAAAATTGGTTTAACAAGGAAGTAGACAAACAACAGTTAGCTAACATGAACCGAAAATGGCTAATTATGGTTAACATTAGTGGAGTTTGAGACGAGTGACAAATAAGGAATTTTGCAAAAAAAAAAAAAACTAAGTGAGGTAACAAACATCACAAACCCAATCGTTCCTGTACAAGCATTTCAGTAAGCATTTGAAAATCGCGAAAAAGTTCTTGTTGTAATCCGTGAGCTTCTGTAGTACGACTGTGTACTTTATTTCTCTGCATATCAAATGTTCCTGTGACTTAGTACCTTTGTTCAAATATCTGTTCCATCAACTAAGTGTATTAGTTTCTGGCTTCCTTTCAAAGTACATTGACTTTTAAAGTCATCGAAGCACACACCAATTTTTTCCTTAAAAGAAGGTACCATTTCATGTCCAAACTGAATGAGTTCTTTTGTCTTTTCTTTAGTGTATGTGCTGTTTACCCGCTATTGAAGCCGAGCGTTCATAATTTATAAATGCGGGTTCCGTATATTGTGTTGCCAGCGATATCACCGCCCCTTCTCTTTTCATGCTCTATTCTACATTCTGTATTCCAAATAGAAGAAAGTGTTTCTATTTTTGCTAGGAAAATAATGCGCCATCTAGATCTGGAAAATTGCAGAGCGCAATCGCGTTCCGCTCATGAGTCCGCTAGCAGTTTTTTCTAGACCTCAAGAGTCCATTATTTTCTTAGCGAACTTTATTTGCTAAGATTTTGAAACGATATCAAAGGTAATTTAGTTGAATATAGAAGGGCTTGAGTCTCATGCATCATAGATAAGAATTTCACTGTTTTGAAGCAATTCTGTGTAAGTGACTCGACTTTAATCATACCGTTTTTGTAGCGTCTGCCAGTCGAACATGAGGTTCCTGCTTTCAATTGCTTTCTTCAAAGCTAAGTTCAAACATTGTTATAGTGATAATGAAAGATCACCTGAGGTTGTTTACAGTACAGATAGAGATATTGTGAAGTTGCACGAAACGCAAAATGCATGACAGCGATAGAAAAATCATTCATGCAAGAGTTTCTTCTTTTTCTTCCCACTTCAATAAACTCTTTTTCGTTATTCCTCTTTTTAAGATGATATTTTAAAAGCCAAGAACTAAAAATGCTACGTGCTCGTGGGATTTGCTCAACTTGGTCAGTCATTATTTTAGCCGTCATGTTTGCAGCAATGGTCTCCGCATCAAGTGAGTATATTATTTCAAACCTTTCTGACTTTGGTATGTTGCAAATAACTAGTTTCCAGTTGGTTTAATTTTCCATCGGCCAGATTACAAAACAAAAATTCTCATTCAAAACTTAAAAAGAGCTTGTAGTCAGATACAGTAGGATCGAAATTTTCCTAAAAATGTCTCAATAAAAAGTTATGAAAATATCGTCAAAGGTGTCTTGTCTACAAAAGAAAGTTCATGACCGATTCTAAGGCAAATTTGTAAACATAACCTTGGGCAGTTGTAAGTCTAATAGTGAGTAAAACAGGAAGCGTGAAGGTAAAAAGACATCAAGAAGCTAACAGTAAGGGAATATAATAATCAAATGAAAATAGCAAAGAAAAACAATAAAAAGCATACCTGTGGGGTGGGCTGAACATCAAATAAGCTTAACAAAAGGCATTACAATAAAAACGCCCTCGCCCATAGTATAAGAAAATCATACCCTGAAGCTAATAAAGCTGTTTATTTTTAAGTTAAAAAGATACAGTCACAGTCGTGTGTGTAATTTAAACAGTACTAAAGAAACCTAATAACAGGTCTGAGGGGTTTTCAACTCCTTGCGATTTTTGAGTTTTAAATATCACTGAAATGGTTATCTATTTCCTTTACACACCATCCGCAATTTATTCATTAATTTTTTTTTTCGATACAACCATTTTCAAATTCTTTATTTTTAGGACCGAAAGAAGCATGTTCCAAAATTCGTCTTCCATCGGGAAAGTGTTGCGTGTTCCCGTTTGAGTACAATGGTAGACAATACAATGAATGTACAGTGGACGGATCAACAGTGAGACCTTGGTGTGCTACAACATCTAATTACACTCAGGACAGAGAATGGGAATACTGTGAATGTAAGCGGTGTTCTGTTCTTGTTTTTTTAATTGGCACATTTCCTTTTTTGTGACTTTTTTTTTTTATCAAAAAATGATATCCACCTCAAAGCTAGTGTGCACGGAGATCATTGACAAAAAAACCCTGTTATTCCATATGGATCGTCTTCTAGTGTTCCCGGTTTTTCCTTTTGATCGATCATCATCAAGATGGTAAATTTTATACTCGTGTCGAACCAACGAATACCAACAGGATCATCGTCTGTGGTTTTTGCATTAACATTTTATAGCTCTCTGCAGTTCAACGTTTGAATGTTTTTCTTTGTTAGCTTCCCCTTTTGCTTTTTATCAAAAGAAAACTTAGCATCAATGTTTCTTTAGCTCTTTATGGATTGAACTTATTTTTAATTATATAACTAACCTATTTATTTTTAATTAATCAATGAATTAATTAATTATTTTTCGGTCATTCCGGGTATCCCGAGTATACCGGTTCTTGTTCCTTATTCCGGCATTCCTTATTTTCCAAGCTATCTGCTACGTTCAAGTGTTATCTAGTTGATGCATCTATGATAAGCATTTTTCAATCTTATATCGTCCCGTTTCTCTCATGATAGTGCAGCAAAGCTGGTGTCCTCCAGGATGGTCTCATCTGAAAAACAGTTGTGTATTCATAAAGACGTCGCCATCGTATTATTATTATTATCGTGAATATGGCGTTAGCAGCTGGACAAGCGCACGTAAGGCATGTAACGCGAAAGGCGCGGACCTCATGGTAGTGCGGGATCTGGAAGACTTAAACGGACTCTTATCCATGTACTACACTACGGGAGAATTTCGCCGCAGACCCCTGTTTTTAGGATCACGAGAAAATTTCAACTTGCGTTGGCAATGGCCTCAAGGAGGCGTGGTTGATGCAGCTCTGTGGGGACCGGGAGAGCCAAATACGGCACAATATGGAAGATGTGGAGTGATTGAGAACTTTGAAAGAAGGATGTTTAATAGAGGCTGCGGTTGGTGGCTTGCCGCGAGAGTCTGCAGTAAAACGCGACCATACATATGCGAGGCCAGACCAGGTGAGTTTCTGGAGCTGTAATCATGGTAACAACATTCTCCTACCCCTCTTGTCTTAGTAGATTGGCATGCCTCATATTTTTAAATGACGATCAACGACGATCAATAATTTCTAGTGAGGAAATGCTTGCAAACCTTAGCGACGTCTTAAAATTTAGGGTTTGAACTCGCTCAAAGACTTGTTTCAATTAATTGATGTTTGGTTAAGTAAAGTTCTTGATGAAGGTTAAGGTTCATAGAAAACCAAGGAATAGTAAATAAAACGAGTTGACAACCATGCTTCCAAACCTAATTCCGCAGCTATCCCGAACTGATGACGAAATGATCACATAAGAAAATAACGCGTAGAACTAGATAGAAACAAAGAATTGTTTCTATTTCTTAGATAAAAGGAAGATGAGAAAATCAGATAAGTATTTAGAAAATACCCCATGACTCGATAGAAACACAGAATCAGTACAAACTTTTGACGTGAGCAAAGAAAATTACATTTTTAAATCGAAATAAACGAGCGATTTTCCTTTCTTGACCTTTCTTTTTCTCGCATAGTTTTCTAAAAAGGAATCGGAAATCTCTGTGTTTTCATCGAGTTCTAGAAATCTTAAAAAAACACTCGTGAAAGTTTCTGAGACCTCAAAATTGCTGAAACACTCGCTTGCGGCTCGTGTTCCGACAGCATTTGTTTTCTGCACTCGTTTTCTGTTAATCGATAGAAACGGAAAATGTTTCCTGTTTCTTACTTAATGAATCACTGGGACATAAATGACTTTTTGATCCAAGTAATGTCAACAGCTACCAAAGAAATTTTCGTCAAAGCCCCTTAAAATGCTGACAGGAATCATTTTGCAAAATTATATCAACTCGGAGTAGTTTCAAAAATAGTCTGTTTAGAATGGGTTGGTGTTGGTGTTTGGTGGTTAGAACACCTATTTTTATACGTTAGAAGAGCTCTTGTATTAGTTCAAGTGAATTATTTCGATGACAAACAATTAAAAAGGAGGTTGTTTTCATTAAATGAAATGCGATTTATTGACACATCTTCAATCTTATAAACGTCCTTTAGGATTTTACAACAGCTATAAATTTAACGTCACCTGTTCATTATTCAACCAAATGCAGATTATACAATATAAAATCTTAAATTATCGTATACGTGGTGATTCGTTTAGTTTCTTTTCAGTGAACAGGACGTGTCAACAAGGTTATGAATTAATCGGTAATCACTGCTACAAGATACACACCAGTCCTCGCCTTGATTGGGAGGATGCTTGGTCAGATTGCTTAAGCCAAAGCGGTTATCTGGCAATTATCGACTCCTACGAAAAACTACAAGGAATTGTCCCACTTTTGCGATTAGTACAGTGGCCCTATATCTTTCACGTTGGGCTAATCAGGGATCTGGGCAGTTGGTCATGGCTAGATGGAACATCTGTCGATAGCGCATTGTTTGAAGCGGGATATCCCCAAAAAGAATCAGGCGAGACTTGCATTGCATTTTATGGGTACTATCCAGTGATTATTAACATGCCCTGTGATGATTTACCTGGCGTTGCCTGCCAAAGTGCTCAAGGTGAGAAAAATAGAAATAATGGTATAGAGTATATTCCCTTAAACGGTGATTATTATATGCTAGTTTTGTTTTTGGGCTTTTATGAGAGTGGATGAAACCTAACACATACCTTGGGTCTATAGCTACGATGACGATGAAAGAATGGATAGGGAAATTAATACACAACTCCATAGCTCTTGCCATGCATTAGGCTACCGGCCCCACCCCTCCCCCATTCGAGTAGCTAGTATCTTACGAATGTTTGATTTGGTTTAGCTACCAAAGCTAATGTTGCTCATAGAAGTTTGACTCGCTTCTCAAGTCTGGCTACAGGAAGCAATTCATCATTTGCCGTCGACAACAACTCTGCAACCTGTTTTATCTCTCAAAAGGTAACAGTGTTAAGATATGCACTGAAGTAACAATGATGTTACTCAAAGAATTCTACCTCGTTCTGAGAGTCTTCGTTCCCCTTGACCAGCGGTCGGGAAACAAGCGACCCTGGAAAGTTCTGTCTAGAAGTCAAAATTTATCGGATTTCTGGTTGAATTGCGCATGCTTATCTGACAAACACGTTGATCAATCGAGTGGGTAGTGTTTAACTTCCGAATATATGCATAGTCCTTAACACAAATCAAATTCGAGCCTGTGACGGAACTTTCAAGTGTCGCTCGTTTTGTCGAGCTTGCGCAGTAAGGAACGAAGATTTGAGGAAAGAGATTGCAAGGAACTGAATTAAAACATCATGACTATGGTTTCTCACAACTTTGTAAATGCCGCAGAAAATAAAGAAACATTTATATAGAAATCTTTCTAAAGGCATTGATAATGAAAGTTGCTTGTTATCGTTTTCACTTTATCGTGAGCGCAGAAAATAATTATTTAAAAAGCTCACGCAATTATTATTTAAATCAGGAATAAATTTGCAACAACAACAACAAAAAAGAATGTGGGCATACACACTTGTACGTGTTCAGTCAAACTCTTTTTTTCGGTCACCTCTCAACAAAAAGTACCGACTCTTCAATGATTATTAACGTTTATCCCTAGGGGTGAGCGCTGTAGAGATAACATAAATTCGTTTGCGACGAGAACTTCCTGTCATCATTGAAACGTAAAAGCGATTAAAATGGGTACACATTTAACGAATATAACAGCGCTTATTAATGCTTATCTAAATGTTTGTGGGTAGGAGGCGAGTCCATGGCTCAAAATAGAACTTGCCAAAGAGTTCTTCATCTACAAAGTGATCATACAAAATGCCAAGAATACAAGTAATGACATACCTGTAACAGTGTCGATTTTGTCTCGCAATCAATCTGGTGTCATTCCCGGATCTGAGTGCACAGAGAAGCAGCACTCTCTGCATTTGGAATACCAATGTCTTCCCCCAGTGAAAGGTGACGTTTTGTACATCAACGGGCCTAACTTCAACACCACGCTGCTTTTGTGCCATGTCACTGTTTTGGCATTAGGTTAGTGTTAGAACTTGAATGATTACCTGTTTTGAAAGACGTTAGTAACCTAGAAAAGTTACTCCTGGTATACTGCACATTAATAGACCATTTCCAAGTTACCTCGTGCCTCTCTTTCGAAACGAGTCTTCGTGCAAAACCTTTCATGTGAAAATGAGGTTGAAGTACGTGAAAATGAACATGTAGGCGGAATTTATTTCCCTGTGAGTTGTTTCGCACGAAGACTCGTTTTGACACAGAGGTAAAAGGCAACTCGGAAGTGGCCTATTAAATAGTTTATTTATTTATACCTTGTCTGTTTGTTTTCGTGTTCGTGTGGAAAAGTTATATTTATGTAGAACGTTTATAAATAGGCGAAAACGTGAAAATGATAAAATGTTAATAACATAACATAACATAACAAAAGGATGCCATACATCATATTTAAAACTCATTACTTTCCCTCTTTTTCATCTATCTATATTTTATTACAACAATCTTATTATTTATTAAAGAGGAGTCATATAAAAACTCTTTAGTTGTACTTGCAGCTGCTTACCAGTTTATTACATTTCAATGTTCTGAACTCAAATTCACCTATTTTATCAGAGTCACAGACAAACGCCAAAGGAATACTTCGAGAAGTCTGGGATACAGGAAAAGAGAATGAAAGCCCGGATACCCTTCAAGAATATAATGTTTTCGGGCTTCAAAGTAGATTTTGGAATTTAATTCAACTAATGGATGCACCAGCCAACTTTGGAAACAACTATGCACAGAAACTAACTGCCTATCTGAAGGTAAAAAGCCGATTATTGTAATACAATCTTTCAGGAACATCTATAGGGAGATCGTTGCTGACGTAGATGTTTACATTTTTCCTCATTTAGATTCGACTTTGCGCTTTGCGAAAAGAAAGCGTCACGTTGACACGAATTGACTCTTAACATTTAAACAGCTTATGTAACTTACTAATTGGTGGAATTTTGGCTCATTGGGTGTAGTATTTCAGGGGAAAATGGATCAGGTAGCAGCTCTCGCAAGGTATCACATAAATGGCTCAATACCCTTTGAGAGCACAGTATAACAAATGCCCCTAGCTCCAAAACAATAACAGCTGCTACTCTATGAAGTTAAGAAGAATACAACGTCACATGACGTCACGGCGGTCACGGGAGCCAATTTGGTGTTCCAAAACAATGAATCGGCAGCCATATTGGTGTACCAAACCTATTCTGTGGGAGTTGAACTACCCTCTTATGTAAACACGCCCTTTAAATTTAGTTCCAATAAATTTGCATTGCTGCTGGCCGCGTTGTGAAAACACTCCATTAAAAGCTCACAAAAGCGGCCACAATCTCATCCAAAAATTGTAAATCTGGGTGGCAAAATCGCTAATGAGCTCCTGCATTTTTCTTGTAAAAACTGGAGTTTTTAAACCCACTTCGCACAAAACTATTTAATACACCGGGCTGAAATGGAACAGTTAACCATGCTATGCCCTTTCAATATTCAGATCTGATATTTTGTAACTTGATAACAAACGGAATCACCTATGCTAATGAGGCAACATGGTAAGCAAAGATTTCCCTGTTCTGCGTGATTCTGGAAAAAGTAGGAAAAAAGCCTTTTGGGAGTACGGCAAGCATGCCGGCTCACCAGCTTAACTCAACAAAAAAAATAAAGTGAAGCCTTGGAGCCGACTGGCTCATAGCTACGGGAGCTTATCCCGGTTTCTGTAGCATGAAGCGGCTAGGAGTATTTCTACTCCCTCTGGACAGGATGCTAGTCCATCGCAGGTCACTCCCCCGCAATTTGTTAGGTTTCCCCAACAATTCGCCGGTTCCCATGTATACTCCTGGGTGGAGAGAGACACTGTGAGAGTTAGGTGTCTTGCCTAAGAACGCAACACAGTGTCCCCGGCCAGGGCTCGAACCCGGATTGCTCGATCCGGGGACGAGCGCACTAACCATGAGGCAACCGCGCCTCCACCGCGTCGTTTAACTCAGCAACATGAAATTTTCGTCAGCAGACTTAAGATTTAATTCAAAGTTGATGTGACTAGTGCTGTGGAAATGTGGTATAACTGAAATGTGTTGGTGAATTGTGAAGAAATTCAGGATTTAGTCATTTTGTTGATTTAATACCAGCACATGTAGGTAGGTAAAACTTTATTTATGCAGGGTGGCCCATTCAGCACAGTGGCTGGTATCCAGAGGGGCCCTGTGGATTTGATAAGGCAAATTATCCGCCTTTTTTACATTAGAAACGTATGCGCCAGTTGCTTCCGCGCATCCGTACTGCGCACGTAATTCATGTTGCAAAGTAACGCCACGTCATACATCAAGCGTGCGCGCTAGGGAAGAAATATAGGCAAGAGTAAGGCTTGCCGCACCGGTTGCGTTAACTTCACCTACAGTTAATTTCTAAAAACCCCTGGTCTTCAATGCGTCTTATCGCGAAAAAGAGCGCGGTGGTCCCCCAGTTTTGCCTTTTTGGCGAAAGTTTATCTTTAACTTACTGCATGGCAAGTTTTTAAAAAAAATATGTGCGTGGGAACATTTTGGGCGCGAACGTCCTTAAGATGTTATGGAACTCAAAATTCGTTTAAGCTTTACGTGAATGTTTTTGTTTAAATTACAAGATCTTGTACATTTTCTCTCAAGGTCATTAACAGTGGCTATCACACATTCTATATGACCTGTGATGAAGAATGCGAGTTATGGATTCAGGACATTGGTGATCTTCAAGATTCCAGAGGCAACGAGCCTGAGAATAAAATGTTAATAACGCTAAGAGACAAGCTGAAATTGGCGCGACTGGAGTGGGAAAGGTAAACTGAACGTTGTATTGGACTTATCCTCTGTAACGTGCTTGTGACGAACGTCGTTGTTATATTCCATCATGAAAAACGTTACCTTTCCTTCTCAGGTTTTAGTTTAATAAGATATAAGTCCATCTAATCAGCTAAGAACGACCGGGTTCTTCGCTTTGTAATAGAGCACGTTTGAATTTCCAAGCTATTGCGCGGTGTGACATTTTTTCTCGGGACGACGCCATTTTTGAAAATGGCGGCCCGAGAAGGCTCACGAAGCCCGAGGTATTAGTTTCAATGTGTCGCAGCTCCAGTAATAAATTTGCGTTCTAATTTAATTGTAATAGTGAGCAAAATTCAATGACAAATGTTTCTATCACGTTACGGCCACCACATTGTTGATCCTCCCAGGAAAACCAACATGTCGTCTCCTTAAAAAGCTCTGTCAATTTGGGTGAAACATTACTCCGAATAACGCGCGAATGAAAAACCGCAGTGACCTGCCTAAATCTTGGCAACGTTGTTTATATATCAGTCCTGTGTCATATCCAAGATTCTTGACTCTAATTAGTGAATGGTTACGATTTTTGCTTTTGATGACCGTGAAAACCAGCAATAGCATTGTTGTTTTAATATGGAACGATCACTTTGGCCTTAGAGCAAATTGGCCAAATGATCTTCTTTACACGCTCAAGTGTCGTTCTTCTCATTTCCCTTAATTTATCAGCGTGTTATCAAGAAGACAGGTACGTAGCAAGCATACGATCGCTTTTCAAAATTTTCCTTTAAATAGTATCTTGATTTTTTTTTTTTTTTCCGAACAGGTCTCCGAGCAAACAAACTTCAAAGCCAATATTCCTCTCTCGATGTCGTCTTTATAAAATTGAGGTCTTTATGACAGAACAAAAACTTGATGATCACCTATCCGTTGGAATCAAGTTCCCAAATGGGCACGAACAAAAGCCAATGGATGCTGCAAATTTATTCTGGTTGAAACCAGGTTGGAAATAGGCCACACCTCGATATATCAATATTCTAAGATGACTCCGAGGTTTTCAGGAAAAACTTCAATCTTTGGTGGCGTTTTCTTCGTATCCAATTATCTTTTGCGAGTAGAGAGACAAAGACAAGTCGCAGTCTGGGAGCCATGTTAGAATATTGATATATTGAGCGTGTTGTAAATAATCAAGGGATACATGAATTTTGTATTTTGAATAATCACACTGAAATAATGTTTACGTCGAAATGTCCACTGCAGCTGCCTAATTAACAACAACTAATTGACACCGCAAATCGCAAAATGTGGTCAACTAATTCCGCTTGAATCTGAATTTGAGGGTACTCTCTGACAGAAAGTGGGGTAAGGGGGGGGGGGGGGGAGGAGGGAGGAGAAATCATATTTGCGATCGATTTCTTTCGTAAAATGGGAGAACACCAATAATCCTAGTCTGGAAATATGCAGAATTTGGGAAGTTCAATGCTGGAATTAGACTTTTAAATTGATAAATGAATAATGTTAATAAATGATGTTTTATATTCTTTATTAGGCGAGCGGCACCTCAATTTTAGCAACATTCGATTTGAACCTGGTGAGGAGTTCACAGCAGAAGTTGGATCCGTGATATCAATCGCAGGTTTGCAGTACCGATTGATGCTTTACAGTACAACCGCGATATATTCTAACGACTTGACCTACTTCAATATCTATAGAGAAATTCAAATTTTAACTTGTAGGTCCAAAATGAAAAAAAAAAAAAAAAAATGTGCCTTTAAAATATTGAAACAGTGAAATCATCCGCCATTCAAAGAAGTAAACTCTTATTGCAGAGTAAACGAGAAGTAAACGACTTAATGTAAACAGTTTGTCGGGTTCCAGCTATTTTGAAAAGGGTGTCAATTATTTATCTACCTACCTACCTACCTACCCACCCACCCACCCACCTACCTACCTACCTACCTACCTACCTACCTACCTACCTACCTACCTACCTACCTACCTACCTACCTACCTACCTACCTACCTTCCTTTCTGCTTCCCAAGCCAACCACCTAACAAATGAAGTAGGGAACAAATAAACGACGCAACTGACAGACTAGATGACCGACCGACCGACCGATCGACTGACTGACCAACTGACTAACTAACAGCCTGACCCTGATATTTTTGTTTTTAATGGTTATTGTCTTCCTCACTCAAGGTATTTATATATTTACATTTTATTGGTTCCGCGGTAAGCCTTTTCTAGTGGTATTCAGGTTGTCAGTTCTACTGGTTTTCCCCGTCTAGTTCCATCTCCTTAACCTTCCTTGTACCTTTACATCTACATTCTATCTTTTCCCACTCCACCCTGTAGCCGACAAACTTAAAGATTTTTCTGAAGCAATCATGGCTCTGTAAAGATCTATAGTTTGCCCAAATCAAATACCATGAAAGTTAAAGGAAGTGATTACATGTTACTTTCGTTTCTGTTAACAACAGGTTCGTACCGGTATTGCTGCCAAGGGATTTTCTGTCCTGATTGCGATCTACGAATCTCTATGACGATCTTCGGCAACGAATATGTGATCAATTCTTCTGAGCCGATGAATTGCGGTGAACGTTTATTCAAGATTTCACTAGAAGCAGATGTGGAACCAGGAGACTACCGTATACAGGTGAGTTTAATTCACCCCGATACGATACTGTCTTTTCACCACTAAGTTCTTTCACACCCAGTACAAAAGTAAGATTTCCTGTTTTCTTTCGCTGGATGTCAATATTTGAATCTTATAACTTGAATAAATGTGAACATCAGATGTCGTGAAATTTTTTGGTGGTCCTTTAAAAAGAAATACCAGCAGACAATAACTGAATATATGCCAATTCAGTTAAGCCGTTGAAAAACTATTTTGAGACAATAAATCAAGTCCAGACTCATTACAATGCATACAGGAAAATTGTCATCTACCTGGAATTGTATATTAACGCTACCCATTGTTAACCTTCTCTTGTAGGTCCTTTACTCGTTTGTCGATGAAAAAGACATAAAATACCTTGAACTAGGTCACGTTTTTATTACAGGTGGGTAAGAAGCGATTTATTTACCGTAACAATGATCTGAAATTAAAGCATCAAACAATCGTCACACCATACCGGCTTCAACAGATAACTCAAATCTCGGTCTTGATATTCGCATGATCAAGCTCAACTTCGGTGTTAGGTGTTCGGTTTCCTATTTTCATTCAGTCTGGAAAATTTGAATGTAGCTGTGATTTCACTAACAAGGACTATTTAAAACAAATGTGGCAACAAAACAAAAATAAGAAAGTTGTCTTTTACCAGCGTGTGAATGTTAACTTTTAGCCGCTGTTCTGAGTGAGTGCAGTTTTATTAATGGGTTGTGTCGCTGGAAATCAAGTGGTTCGAATGGATCCTCGTGGAACACAGGAGGAGGTATTCAGCTCTTAAAGTAACGATAATTGTAGACATTTTAGCGACAATTTTGTGCATAACTTTCCCAAGACGAAGTCAAAATAACAGCCCTCGTGTACCTTGTCATACCTGCTTTACCTAAAATTGGCTGCAATTTATGGTCCGAAAACTTTAATGACTGCTATCATTCGATTAGTTTTTTTGAGGGTGTATTAAAGTAGACGTCTTCAACGTTTATGTTCCCCAACGATTTAACTTTGAATGAAGCACCATTCGTTTCGGAGGGAAAATATGAGGAATTGTTTTTTACAGAAGTGTAGCTAGCAGCTCTTTCTTTTGCTTGTTAGCAGCTGTTATTGTTTTGGTGCTAAGGGCATTGTTTCTGTTCTTTGTCCTATTGTCCTCTCAAGGGGTATCCAGCCATTCATGTGGGACCTTAGAATAGCTGCTACCCGACCCGTTTTGTTATGCAAGTTTTCCTAAAGTGAACAGAAGTTTAGGTTTATGAGGATAAGTCACATAAACATCTACTATTCTTTCAGTTTACCAGGGCGCGTATTTAGTAAGTGTCAGCAACGCGTCTCTTGAAAGCCCGATGCTACCTTGGAAAGACTCCTATAAAAGGACACACACCTGTCTACAATTCGAGTACATACTGCCTGACACGACAAAGGTAACGAGAGAAGGAAGAGCTTCCTCTCTTGAAGTTCATGTCGGTACAAAAGAAGGAAAAGTTCTGCTCTGGAAGATAAGTGGTTACCATGGAAACAGATCATCCAAGGCTCAGATTTCATGGGAATCGAGAAAAGATGTTATGGTATGGTAGTGTTGTTTTATCTAGTAAATAAAGTTATAAGACAGAAACTGTAGTCTTAATACTAACTATAAAACAACGCTATCCAGAACCAATTCAGTAGGTTTTACTGCCTTTAAAAACACATTGAGTCGCGTTACTGGAGACGCAGCTCATATTCATAGCGCTAACATTTCGTCCGAGAAAATTCCTACTACAGAGGGGGTAATACGTGAAACTTGGAACTTTTTAGTACGTTTGTTTACCTGTCCAACTATAATACAATAGTAATACAATACAATATATTGACAACTGCTTGATAATTTACGAAAATATAATGTTTCTTTCATTTTCCAAAGGATTTCTGTTTTGTGTCATTGGCGTTGAGTAGTAGAAAAAACACTACGTACCCTCGTGGAGTATTTGTGCACATTTATGTAAGAATGGACAACAAAAAATGTAAAAAATGAAACAAGCGTTTAGAAAACTGCAAGTTAATAGTGGTACTTCAGTGATGAACGAATTGTTTACTGTTGAAATACACTGTAAATACTACTTTGTCTTATGATAGATAATCAGCGGGCATTTCTAATAAATATACCGGTCTTGTTTTCCCGAAGGTTGAACTGAAAGGCGAAGCATTTAACAGCAGGGTAGTCTCGGTTGTAATTCAGAATTTGAAGATCTTCACGGATAAATGCGTTATTTTTCCTTCGTTTGCCATTCCAGGTTAGTAAAAATGTTTACTCAACCGATTTGAACAAATAGTACTTACTATTATCAAGCCGCTTATACAGGACTGAAATGAAAAACTACAAATCGGATCCAAACTCTTTCTGATCTATACAAACTTTCGGTTCCATGTTCCTTGGTTGACGTTTCATATATATATATTGCTAACTGAACAACGTGGCTTTACTGCAGTCATTTATATGTTTAAGTAAGTCATAGATAGAGTTCGTGGTCGTGTTCAATCGTTTTGATTTCAGAATTTCCAAAAAGTTTCTGTCTTAAGTTATCAAAATTACGTTTAGCATAATTTGCAAACAAATTTAACTTTTCAAAGAGGTACGGCTATCATATTTTCTAGATGGTTCGCTATATCGTTTTGCATATCGTCCCACAATACGAAATCGTCTAATAGCGAGCCCAAGTAGCCTTAAGTATTTTCAAATCGTAGTCAGGATGACAAAAGGCCTTAAAGTTGCTAGAAGGAAAAGAAATCTCTCTTGTTGCTTTTTTTTCACAGGGTATAGTTGTAGCAAGGAAGAATTTAGGTGTGACAACTTGCAGTGTGTTAAAAGTATACAGAAATGTGATGGCCAGTCACAGTGTGTTGACGGATCGGACGAGAGCAGCTGCAGATGTCTGAACAGTCAGTTTTCGTGTTCATCAGGCGAATGCCTGTCCCCAGAGAAACTACGAGATGGCGAAAAGAACTGCCAAGATGGAGAAGATGAAAAGGAAGGACAGGGTAAAAAAAATGATATTCTACCACAATCCATGGTTATAGGCTGGAAATAATTTATGTTTGTGTTTGTGCGTTTACCACATAATTACTTACTGGCCATCTGATATTTGGTTACCACCTTTGTCCGACAGAGATAACTTCGGCCGTTGGATGACAACCGGGGTTTCAAAAACAGACATTTATAATATCGACTTATTTATCAGTTCATGTTTTGTTGACGGTGTGTTCTCCCCGGTATATTCGTGTGCTATAGGGTTGTTGCTGCGGCATATTTGAGAGTTTATTAGTTTATTGTGTTATCCTATTTGCTTGCTCAACATAAGTATGCAAAAGAGACAAATAAAGACAAACAAAACGACTATAAAAATATACATTACGATATCTCCATGAAAACGTTTGTCAATAAAATGTACATATCATGCCAATGACATGTGAATGTTATACCAGTCTAACGAATGGCCTCCGCTAAATTTGCATGGTTTGATTTAAGAAAACCCGAAGGATGAATTTCTCTGCTTTGATGGACAGTCAATCTCTTGGTCGCAAACCTGTAAGAAAGCAGAAGGATGTCCTGATGGCACCCATCTTCCTTCCATATGTGGTGAGATTCATTGCATTTATATTTTTAATGATTTCCTGCTTTCTGTAATTGACTGACTTGAATATCTAGTATATCTTAACGTTATGCAAAAATGATTCAGTGCACAAATATGCGTAGAACTGTTGAACTTAAAAACATGGCACGGGGTCGAAATATCGCTACCAACAGCTAAAATGGCCGACTATCTTGAGGGAGAATATAGATCTAGTTATGCCTGGAAATTAGCCTGTGCACCTTGTGAGGTAGACCAAAAACTAAGTATTCAAGTGTTTCCACGTTAAATAAAGTTCGTTATGGTAAGGCCCACTTAAGGTTAGCGGGATGAAAGGGTGACAGGATGAAATGAGATGGTGCAGCCTTTATTGGTGGGGTCAATGGCAGAAAACAAATGCATTAAACTGTTGCACTTGCAAAACAAACCCTGTTCTGAAGGTTGATCCGCTTTTCTTGAGACGAAATGTCCAAAGAATGCGGCCCATCCTACATATGCAACTGTTGGAGGATTGCATATAATTCTTTAGTGGTGGCTGTTGGTGCAGCTTCTTCAAACAATCCCACCAGTATTCAAGAACGTTACCCAACCTTTTCTGTACAGGAAAGACGGAATGTCCTCTGAATGACTTATCTTGCTCAAAAGAAAGAGGAAGCAGAACTGAAGACAAGGAAAACACTTGCCAGATTCCTTTTCGAGGTAGGATTTTTCACACAATGAATGAAATTTATTTTTTCGCTCAAACCAGGACACTTATACACACTTAAAAACTCTTATTAATTATTATTACTGTTATCAATAAGAGTTTTTAAAGTGTGCTCTGTAGGTTAAATCCTACCCTTTTTTGCTTCCATCACGGACAAACCATGCGTGTTGCACGTATTACGATAAATGCCACAGATCTTCAACTTAGTTTATTCTAAAAACGTTGTTTTTAAATTTTTGCGTTTTTTAAATTTTCTCAATTCACAAGTCATGGAAATCCTGCATCTTAAAGTTGATTGTTCTCTGGGCTAATGGTCAGAGGTTCCAATCTTGCCGTCCAGGAACTGGCATCCCATAAATCACAAATAACCGGCATTGAAATCAACCAGAATTCGGTTGACTGAACTAAATTGGATATTTTCTGCTTCTGCACTCTTTTCGGAAATGAGTATTATTATTGTTTCAGGACCATGCGATTTCCAAAATGGATTATGTGGATTACGGAATGATGTCAACAGTGAATTTCAGTGGACAACCGACATGGGACAGGCACCTTCAGAAAACACGGGACCTTCCTTTGACCATACGACTTTATCAAACCGAGGTAATTTGTTGCAATCGTTCAGTTTAAAACTCTGAAAAAATATTAGGCACTTCGCTCTCTATGAAATCTTAAAGTGGCCACAGGTTCTCAAGGGCTTTTAGGGGTTCGCTGAAATCTCTATTCTGAGAGGTTATTTACAGATTATGTCACTCAATACGCCTTCTGAAAAAGGAAAGACAAATTTATTAAGGAATGAAACTGATCAAACGGCTTCACTATAACTCTTCAAATACTAATCTTCAGATAGAATCATTAATTGTCACCCAAGCCATTTTGTCATTTTCCCTGGGAGAGGGAACTGTCTTGGATTATGAGCTCAGTTAACGGGTAGGACGAAGTGGGACATTAGAAAGACATTAGGCAGTTCGGTGCTCCTCTAGAAAAATCGACTTTACAACCGTCTTTACAATACAAGAAACCAAAGTGGACGGGTAATAGTCTGACGAGTTTTCCGTCCTGTTGCACGGTGAATTCGTGACGCCAAACCCGACTAATCGTATCTTACTAAATTCACACTAAGACGTGTTATCCTGAAGCGCTTTGAGACAAATCGACTAGAAAACCACCTGAAAGTGAATTTTGATGGGTCTTCACGGGTTTCTCGTCTAGGAGCCAGTCTTGTCGACTCAGATGGACACGTAGACGAGTAACGTTGGACTCTTTTCCCTTAAAACCCCGTCCCGTCCCGTTTTCACGCTAGCAACTCGTCACAGACAGAGAACTCGTATAACACGAATTTCCCGTTTCTAGTATGAATTCGGCCGATGTTTCTCATCATTGATATTTTCCGTTAGGTCGTTATCTATATATTGAAGCGTCCAACAGAAAAGTTGGCGACAAGGCCAGATTACAAAGTGGCTGGTTTATAAACACACAAGAGCTTTGTCTACAGTTCTGGTACCATATGTTTGGAAAAGATGTAGGATCTCTGAACATTTACATACAAAGAAATGCAAGTGGGTCTGAAACAAAGGTGTGGAGTCAAAAGGGGCACATGGGAGACAACTGGATATTTGCACAAGTTCCTATGAATCCAAGACATCATGAAAAGCAATTTCAGGTAAAACATACTGCCAGGAGAATGTTATTTGACCCCGGTGGTGCGTTATGATAATCTCATCTGTAATAAAATATCTCGATTCTGATTGTTTCTACGGGCGCTTATTTGCCATTCAATTGGCGCGCGATTCCGTGGCCTTACAATTGCAGATATAAATTGAAACTGGATACCTGTAATTCAACACCCGTGCCATTCGGACATGCCTAGGTTATTCAGCCGTGTTCCCACACATGGTAATCGATTGGGTATTCAAGGGCACGTTCCTGTCGTAGTTAGTTCACGACTGTCCTTGATAGAGTGCCAAACCAATAAAGACGGAATCCGTATTCTGTGGCGCCGCTCATCTTACTAGTAGCCGAGCACTAAACCCATTAAGGTTGGTGTAGAACCCACGACTATTCATTAGTCAAGGTGAGCCCTCACAAGAATATCGTTGGAAAAAAAATAAAGTAAAATGTTTTGCCATAGTTTGTCATAGAAGGCGTCATAGAGGGCGGAAGTTCAGGAGATATAGCTATTGATGACGTCACTGTTCTGGATGGGAACTGCTCTAAGATCGTCAAACAGGGTAAGGAAATATTCTCTTCGACGTGAACGCTGAAAATAAACATCTAAGAAGCTCAGAATCATACGAATAAGTGCAATTGGCAGTAGTGGTTCTCCGGTATAACGAACTTTGGTATAAAGGCACTGACTGTATCTTTTTTACTCTTGTAACGAGTCCTGGTGTACGTGACGACTTAAATCCCACTTATTAGAAATTATTTTTCTGTAATATTGCCAAAATTTGTTGTTGTGGGTTTTCACAGGAATAAAGATCTTAGGGAACTGGTAGGGCTGACTCCAGTCCTGTTTCTAAAGTGTGCACGTGGGCCTAAATAGCTTTCATTAAAAAAGGACACAAACATAAAGAAAAGCGATTCTGTTTTTCGGAATTGCACCTTATTATGATTCCGTATTTATTTGACTTGCCAATGAACCTGTATAACACCTCAGCAATCATTCTGACAGCCATAATGTTCACTCTAGTGAACTTTTTTTTTTCTATTCTCTCCCGTTTCCAGAAAGCCCGGACTGTTACTTTGAAGATGGATCATGTGGTTGGGCTGGTGAGGAAGACTGGGAGACAAAGATTTCTAAAGAAAATAGTAAGGAAAATTTGCTTGTGCTTCCAAACATATGTGATATGTGGGTGAGTGTTAAGAAAAGAGGGAAGTTCCACCTCTTCACTTTGTGCCAAAGGGTAAAGGTAATTGATTTCGGTCCTGATTTAAGCGCAATATCCGATGATAACGAAAGAATGAGAACAGAGCGGTAAAGAGGAGACATCTTATCTTCTCCAATTGCGGTTCTTTCTGGAGTAACAAAAAATAATAGAAAGTATGAAAAAGCTGACAATGATACTCAGTGCTAAAATCAGGTGTCAGGGAAAGGATATGTGCGAGGTAAAAATTAACACCAAACCATTTGTTGCATGACCAAATAAACATCATCCTTCATTAACATGCGATGTGATTGATAAGGAGGCCGTTTCTGAATTGTAAGGCTGACGATTATCATGTACTTTTACAGGACATCCTCTTTACTTTAAAACGGAAAACGCATACCCAATCAGCAAAACGTTGACGACCAAACTCCTTCAGCGAGAACATGGATGGCAGTGTTTAAGATTCTGGTATTTAACTGGCGAAGAAGAAAGATCGCATTTTAACGACGAGTTTGTTGAACTGAAGGTCTCGATTCATCATCCTGAAAACAATAGTGACGTCATAACCCTGTGGTCCACGGCTTATAGATCAAACCGCTGGGTGTATGTACAGCTTCCTCTCATCCAAAACTTCACTTCTTTTAAGGTGAGGAAATGATGGCACAGGATAAAAACGATGTCTTATAACACAAGCCATATAACTCATATCCAAAATTCTATCTTTAAGTCTTGATTCATTTCAATGCTTTGAAAAAGTCAGAGGCTGTTTAATATGCAAGAAGGGATTGAGGCTATGTTGATGTGTCATCTTATCATATAAATGGCAAGCACCGAATATTATAACTAACGTTAAGCCGTGAAATAGTTTTCCAAGTCTGTCGTCTGAGCCAAGTGACGCAGGCTTGAAAGCGTCAGTTAACGATCAAGAACCTGCTACGTAGCTGCTTAAAAGCAAGCCTGGTGCTTTGTAAGAGTTTTCACTATCGACCAGGTGAGATCGCGCTAGGAGACTGGGCACAAGATCTTCTATACAGCCAAGCCTGGGATGAAGAATTAAACGACAACTTCTTCATCGGTTGTCTTAGCAGCTGTTTCGTCATGCAGTGAACTTTGACCTGGATTAACCTATCTCGGCTAGGCTGGTACTACTCGAAGAGGAGCGTCAGCTGGGCAAAAACACGCTCTATCGGGAAGAACGCATGCAACATTAACAAACAGACCAATCCCACGGGCTAGATAAGTCAACTACTAAACCTCTGGCTGTTTTGCCACAGTTCCCTTTGTTGTTATCTGCAGGTCTTGTTTGAAGGAACTTTACAGTCTCCCGAACGAATTTTGCTAGGACTGGATGACATATCTTTTTCCAAAGAAACCTGCAGCGTCATTCCAAACGACGGTCTAAAAGGTAAATTGCTAAAATCAACGATAAGGCATTTCACTTTCTCTTTAATTAGTTTGGGAATACCTCTGTCAGTCCTTCTTTCGCTTTCTTTCCTTGTCTACATTTATCAATTAGTGACAGGTTTTTTTTTTTTTTTTTTTTAAATCTAAGTTCTTATGTTACAAGTTAATTAAGTTTCCAGTATTCTACACCATCCCATTACACTTTTTGTACTATCGTTGCGTTCAAATTGCCCGAGAATTTCTTCTTTGTTAGCAATGTATTCGGCAGGTGACCCAAACATAAGTTTACGTTAAAGCGAGTTACTAGGGTCGTTTAGAGTGGTAAAGGTAAGTGTGATCAGTTTCTTACAAAAATGATATCTCACTGGTTTCAACAGGAATATTGTAATCACGATTTTATTATACTGGCTTTGCTGTTACTAATGCAATTTCCTAATATTGAAGATTTTAAGATTGCCAGTTTTGAGGATACCAAATTTTGAAAATAATATTACAAAAGAGACCTACGAATCATATAGCGAAGCTTTTGTTGTTGTCAACACTTAGTTCTGAGAAAGCCCGAGTTCTTCCTTTTTGTTTTTTCGTAATTCAGACACATGCACTTGGCTGACGAACTATCACACTTGTTGTAAGTTTCCCTTTCACTATCTGAGGGCAGAGTACTACTCATGTACAAGTCACGATAGCGACAGCTACTGGTGTAGAGATGGCGACTCTCGTTCCGATTATGGTGTCTGCCAGGGTAAGATGCAGTTTAAGACACCTGTATGTTCTATTCTAACAGAAAATGTTTAAAACATCAGGGGAAGGGAGACTACAAAGAGACGAGTTTAAGCTTTAAATAGAACCCGATGTAATTCATCGTCTATCTCATGTAAATAAGCTGTTGCAAGTTCTACTCTTTTATGTTTTCTGTGGGAGGAGCAGTAGTGCTCAGTTACTTAAGGTGTAGTGCAAGCAAGGGAGTCATAGTATATCTCTCGTTCCTGGCGTCCAATGCGCGGTGGAAAGCGGAGTTAAGCACCAAAATAACAACAACCGGTCTCAGAGAAATAGTTTAATCAGGATTTAATCAGGATTTAATTAGGAGGCAGCGTGGCCGAGTGGTTAGGGCGCCGGAATTGAAATCCGGAGGTCGCGGTTTCAAGTCCCGCTCTGACCACTTAGCTGGAGTTGTTTCTCGGTAGACCCTAGTTCAACTCCTCGGCCATGCTTGTAAATAGCCAACTGGTCTGCCTCCCGTCGGTTGGGATTTTTAAGCCTATTACGTTTAGTTGATATATTTGTTTCCTTCATTTAAAGTGGCATGCCTGTGAACTAGCTAGGTGTAGCCAAGCGCATTGACCACTATAAACAACAACAACAATCTTTTTTGCGCGCTCATCGTTTCTAAACATTTAATAACACGAGTCAAATTACGATAAAGATGAATGAATACCTCTGCGGTAGCAAATGCACGGGCACTTTGCTCTTAGTAGCCAAAGTTTTTTTCGAGTTATGTTAGTTACGAGCTAGGGTATGAATTACAAGACCCGTTCACGTTTTACCCAGTCAGGGAGCTCAGAGAATGACAGGAAGCAAAGCTTGAGTCACATGTAACCTATAATGTTAAGGCTTTATGGAACATGCGTAGTGTTGTTTTATTGCTTACGAATATAAAATGGTGTTTGGGCACAAATCATTAGCCATTTTGGTCAACACGGAAATTACGTTAAAACCACCGTTCGAGTCTAGGAAACGATTTTAAGATTCACTTTTCAAAAACCAGTCACTGAAAAATCGAGGATCAGGGAACGTTTTTGTCGATGATCCCGATTAGAGTGACTTGGGCATACACGAACCGTTGCTGCTCATGTCACGTGCCTTTCCCCGACGTTTAACGTCTCCGCTGATAGCGGAGCTCTGGCAGCCCGAAGGGCCACCAAGCGGAGCCCCATACTCATAGAAACCCGTGAATCGCTTTTCTCATGGTAAAAATGGCTAGTGGTATTCCTCGTGGGCGCGTACGCACGACGACGACGTCGCACAACATGGCGGCCATACTCCAGCTAATAGGACATGGGCAGGACATGCGGCCTTGGTTTACAGCGTACATCTTTGATATTGGACATCCATTTTATGGTCAATTGATACCTGGCAAAACAAGGTATCCGCAGACCAGTATCACATGACCATAATGCGGACTCAAGTTTAAACTCAACGAGGTCACGTGTTTTTGAAGTTAACCGCTGACCAGGTACCGGCTTTTCGAACGGATCGCAGGCACAAGCCAGGTTAACTTATTGTAATCAAGGCCGGGCTGTTCGAAATGCTGACCCAGGATTAGAAGTTATCCAAAGTATAAATTTTTCTTGAACAAAAATGATTTTCATCTGCTTATGTTTTGCGTAGTTTGAGATCATTCAAACTCTGAAGGCCAAACAATATAAGTAGAAAACCTCACCGCCAAGTTACAAAAACTCTCAAATCAAAATTCTCACTTATCCTGAGTTAGCTTAATCAGGCCCTGAACAAGCCGGCCCAGGAGCTCCGCCTTTAGGCTTGGCTAGATCTGTCTATTAACTATATATCGTAAAGTAGTACATAATGAAAACAAAGGACATAATGAAAGCAAAATGAAACTTATGTTAAAATTGTTGAACGCTACGAGAATCTGGGATTTCTTTAACGATTTACTCCAAGTGCATTGGACGTTAAACGTGCTATTTTCTTTTTTGTGACAGATATTTGCCTGTGGAAAACAGAAAGTGGACAATGCTGTGCTTTTCCCTTCTCTTATGGTAACGACACCCACTCATCTTGCATCACGACACCAGACAGGCCAAAACCATGGTGCTCTTTAAACTGGGTTTACGACTTAGAATACGTGGAATGGGGCTACTGCAAAGGTGATAGCTTAAGTTTGCTATTCGTTCCTAACTGAGTTGCTGAGTCTAGTGAACACCAACAGATATACGTGCAACCTTAAGGCCTTATGGCTGACTATGCCACCGTTTTGTCCATCAGAGAGTTGTTTGATGGGAACTGCCGTAAAATGGTGTTCCTTTATTAACACTAACTTAGCCAGTTTGTTATTTTTCCTTCGCTATGTCTTAAAATACCATAACCGAGATACTATGCGTTTCGTGATCTGTTTCTCAGTCTGACCTCTAACATATGAGAGGCAGAGATAGCAAAGATTCGTCTCGTGGCCGCTTTTTTTCTTACTACATTCTTACCAATCTGTGTAGCTAAAACTGAACAGCCAACGGACAAATGGATTCTATTTTAGTATCGGATAATAGCTGATCGATCCTACCTGCAATTTAAATGATTCATTTCAAAGTCTTTTAAAAATATATTTTTAACGTTGTTGCACGTGTGTTTTTAAACTTATATTTAAATAATAGATTATTGTGGACTTGATCGAGAGCTGTGTAAGTGGGAAGTTGAAGATGGTGACACTACCTGGCAAATCGTCAGTCAGGAGCAAGCCAAGAACTTGAAAAAACAATTCACATCAGTGTCGACTGCCAAAGATGAGTCATTTCAGGGTGAGTCCACTAAGCGAATTAATGAAAATGGAGCCCATTGGAATGGGATAATCCATTTTATCGGGAAAGAAAATCAAATACCAATGTGACACATGACAATAATTTGCTAAAAATCGGTATATCGTAAATTGCCAGTCTGGCGATTCACTTCGAAAGCAAAACATACGCCAACGAAAAGTACAAAAAGGAAGACGCGTCTGAAAAAAAGGAAAGAAATGTACACCTCAAATTTAGATTATCTCTTGATTTGTTAAAAAGGACAGCTCTTGGGCTCCACAGTGACAGAAATCTCTCCATACTTGTTATATTATTTCCCACGTATTCTTTATAATCATTAATATGCTTTACTCCATATGATTTACAGAAAAAAGTGATTTTCAAGTTATCCTGCCACAATCTATATTTGGAAACATCACAGTGCATGAAGTTGCCATAGAAAATGACCTGAAAGCCGTCACTGCTTGCGCTTGGGTTCAAACAAATGTATCCACGGTAGAGATAAAATACATGACGAAATCGGAGAGTTGTAGAGAGACCACTGCCCTTGGAATACGTTTTTTTAACAATAGTATCACAATTACCGTTCTTGGAAACGATTGGTGAGTATTTTACTCCAGTTACTTAGTTTAAATTGTTGTATACGTTGTATAAAGTAGTTCGTCGGCATTTGATATATTTCATGTCTTTATTTATTCAGGGTAGTTCCATCCTTTGTGGCTGATGAAGAATGGCATAATGTGTGTATGACCTGGCTTTCACTTGGCGGGTACCTGAAAGTTTTCGTTAATGGTCTGAAACGGATCAGCAGTTATGAGGCTGCTATTGATAGCCTTGTGATTCTAGGTATCAAAGATAAGTAAATTAACATTATTCCTCAATCAGAGTTGCTCATTTGATTAGATCGTTAACCAGCATTTCATCAAGTTTGTCCAAGAATTATTCACCACTCATGTTGATGCCAGGATAGATAACGTCTGGCAGAAGAATGCAGATCTAGGAGAGCTGTTATGTTAAAGCGCCCTCCCCTCTCTCACGACCGTGGGATACATTTTACTTTTAATATTAGAATGTCCATTAATTTTCCTTGATTAAGAAAAAAAACCTGCGTTTCTTCGTATTAATACTTTGATAAGGAGGTGGTGTAGAGGGTTCTGTCAGCCATTCAACGGAGCGTAATACTAACAGACGTAATCAGACAGAAACGATGGTTTTATATGCTGCTTTAGGATTTTCTACCAGGATATTATGCAAAGGATGACGTTACGATAAACATTTTATTCGCATGCTTACGACAAAATTGAGACCGTTAATGCTAGCTTTTAATTTATACGTATTCTTTAACTGAAAGAGTAGCTTTTCCTATGAAAAGAGACCTCTAGAAAGTCGACTCTTTTTATAATTGTTATCCACTTAAGGGGGTGGTCGCCTTATTATCAGCTGCCCGGATGTAAGCAATTCATCACAAGAAGCAGGTGTGGGTCGTGTCAGTGGTGTCAACATCTGGAAAAATGTGATTGAAGAAGACGAGATCTATAGGATGTCCTTGGGCTGCAAGAGGAGAGACGGAGATCTACAGTCGTGGGGAACCATGCTTGGTGGACTTCAAGGGAATGCTTATGTTTATTATGACACCTCATCCTGCCGAGATCGGACTGGTTTGTAATAACACAAGTCTTTTTATCGATCACATAACTCTTTTGTCGCTCGTGTGTGAGGCCTCTTATAGCCCGCTGCCACATCTAAGTAGTTCCAAACAATAGGTTGGCATTATAAGTAATATATCAAACACGGGTGACAGTGTTTCATCGGGATATCCAAAAACCGAGAAGAGAGTTGAAAATACGACGCGCAGCGGAGTATTTTTGACGAAATTCGAGGTGTTTGGAAAGCCGATGAAACACTGTCACCCGTGTTTGATATGTTCTCGATCGAAACAAAAACTAAGGAGTAAACGGAGAAGTAAAATCGTCAAAATCTGTGCTAATTAAGACTGGGTATCTAAACCTCCTTCACTGTTGTGATTTTCTTTGTTTTAACTTGATGAATCATTAATGAGTTTGATAAGCTGCCGTCAAAGTTTGAATATAAGTCCACAAAGGTTCAACGTTTTTAAAAGAAGAGGAGATTTCAGTATACAAATATATACAATAGCTCTACTGGAGTAATTGCCCTTTTCAGTGCAGCTATGTATTGTAAATACATTCGATGTAATTTTGTGATCGTTATGTTTAAGTATTTTTACAGATGACGTGGCGAGCTAAATTGTGGTATAGAAGTCGATGCGTAAGCAATGTTGTATAACGGAGCCCAATTTGTGGCCAAACCCTGCCCATTTTCACAAGGGGGGAGTGCTATGGTCCAATAGCTATTCTCAATCTTGGAAAACGTTTCTTATCGTCATTAGCTGTTGTTACTCAGCGCTATCAAACAGGGTTTGATTGTGATAAGGTAAAAAGTTGTATGTGTATATTCAAGGGTCAAATTTCTGGATTTCACACTTTTTTCACAGGTAATCGTCTAGCTACCTTCTCCTTATCTAGCAAAGGTGGATCAAACCTTGCCCGTGTACGAAGCCCATGGTATAATCGATCAGCCGATGGTTACAGTAAATGCTTGAAGTTCCGTTACATGTTGCTTGGTGCAGGCAATAATTATCTACGACTCTACCAAATAGATGATATATTTTCAAGAGAAAGACCTATCTGGCAAGACGAGTCAAATGGCGATAACTCTTGGCGTTACGGACAAGTATCGGTATCTGGAGTGACGCAACATCAGGTGAAAAGAGCTCTTTGGATTTTACAATGGGTCTTGAGCAACATACGGTCACATGATCTTAAAGACCCACCATGCATGCCACATGGAAAGCTACTCTCTGAGATATCCAAACCATTAAGTAGTCAGGCTTTACTGGTTAGAATCGCTGCTTGATGGGACTGTCACATTCTTTTGCAATCCATGATGGCGGGTTTTGTTCCATGCGTGTGCAAATGGTTCATTTTCAAAAAGTCTCAAGAATTGGGCAATCGGTAATGAATACTTATTTTATTCATCCAACTCATTCGATTGCTCATGTTTATGCAAAGCGTCAGACTTCTCTTTAAGTGGATCACAGTTCTGGTCAGTATGAGAAACAACCCCAGCTCCATCGGGACTTTTTTAGCCTTAAAATTTTAGATTTTATTCATGATATTATATAATTTACTTTATTATTATTGTTTCAGCTGATATTTGAAGGAAACCTAGAACAACGAAAAGGATTTATTGCTATAGCAGCACCTTACTTCACCAATGGTTACTGCCCCGCAGAGCCCGAAAAAGCAGCCAAGAAAGGTAAAAATTCCAGTATTATGTTAAAAAGCGAAGATAAAACTAACCAGTAAGCTGTAAGTTCTATGTCTCTATCTCCACCCATTTACAAGAACAATTGTGAGAACTCTAACAATTACACCAGAGTCGGCAGAGAATATTCGCAGTCAGGCCATTGAAGGAACTCCTTTGGTACAGCTAACCTTAAAACACTTCTTGAAGGCATTGTTTTAAAACCGACTAAGCAAGTAATTTGACCGTACAAGTAGCTATCTCAACTTTGCAAATATTAGAACCGATACTTCTTGAATGAGTTTATTGTTGGATTGAACCGGATGTGTTCCTTTCTTTAAGGCTGCAGTGAGCACCTCACTGGTAAACGTGGTCTCATCATGTCGCCTTACTACCCCGGATATTATACAACTAACAGTTGGTGTGAATGGCGTATAACCGCTCCTTTTGGTCATGTGATCAGATTTCAATTCGTTTATTTTAACCTGGAACGAGGGGACACGCGATGCTTAAATGACTATATTGAGGTGTTTGATGAGAATTCCGCAGATTCTACCTCCCTTGGCAGATTTTGTGGTCATTATTACCCAGAGATGTTGGAATCTTCATCAAATAACATGCTAATCGTGTTTAAATCTGATAGCAAGGTAGTGCGCACGGGATTCAAAGCGGAGTATTACACAAGAAAAGGTACATCAGAGTTTTGCGCTACACGCTTCATTTATGTAAAACGTGAAGTGCTCCATAGCTTCGACTTGTAACAGGTCAAAATACGTGTGCCAAAATTGCAACATGGCACTGAAGCTTACAGGACAAAATTGCAAATGTACGGGGTTTTCTTTACCTCTTAACAACCACGAGAAACTTAGAAAATAGGTCAGAAATAAGAATGTACTTCGTTCTGTCAAAATTGAGGTCAGCGAAACTGGCCAAAAACCCCGAAAAAGGTTCAATTTTACATCAACAAGAAGGAGATCATACAATTGCGCAAACTGTGGAGTTACGTTAACAAAACCTAGCACTGCTTTAGTCGAATCGTAAACCCACTGCAAAGCTTATCAAAAGCCAATATGAATCAGACAAGTTTTTGCTAGATAACGAAACTAAGCAGGCCCCTGTTCGAAATAATAGGGGAATCATTCGAAGCCCTTTGTTGCCATACCGTGACAAGAAAGCATATGAATCATTATGTACTTTTTATGCAACTTACAACGTTTTAGTTTGTATTGTCAATGGTGAAGAAAGAGTTTCGTTCATAACTTTTCTTTTTGGCTTTCAGAAGAGGTAGATCAATGCAAGATGAAACCAGGTAATACTGAAATATATATATTATCAATTAAACATGTGCAGGGGGTTGATAAACCGACCATCCTAGGTATTCATACGGGAATGGTTCAATGGCCAGACCTGGTTGAATGCCTATACAGAAAGCAGCCTCTTGTGAACAAGAATCTTCTCTAGAATCGTTCTTCGACAGGAGCCTATGAAATATAGCCCAAGAATGGATTAAAAAAAAAAAAAAAAGAAAAAACAGGGGAAAGGCACATGCAAAAATTAAAATGTTATATTTCCGCGTATATATTTTCCTTTGCGCAGATTGTCCAGTTGGTTCTAGATGTTACACTGTAAAAGGAATGCCACAGCGATATGTGTTGGAAGCGGCAGAGTCCATTGCGAGTATACCATGGAATATATCAAGTCTGACATCAGCGCTGTAAGTCTGGCTGTCTGATAAGTTTAATAGTTTTTTAGTCTATAAGTCTCAAAGATAAAACTTTCATTAATTTTTCAAGCTTGATTAACATTTGGTAATTTGAGATTGGGGTAATCCCACACTGTAGCTACGTGTTTGTAGTTGTAGTATTGACAGTCGAACTCTAATTTCACTACACCAGTTTTTGCGTCACGAGATGGTAAATCTGTAAGAGCAAATCTTTCGACTGTTACTATTTATTTTAAGTCGAGGTTGATGGCCAGTCGGTTTCACGTCAGGTTAAGTCTAAGTTTGAGCCTAAAAGGCCGTCTGTCAGGCGCTTATCTGCGGGTTCCGTAGTATGGTAGCCACTCCCACCTGACTTGACGAGAGCCTACCCCACGGTCACCCCACAGTATTTAATCATGTTACTCTTAGCCAAAATTTTCAATCGCAAAAACTCATAACGTCTCTGTACAGTTACATTATTATCATTATTATCGAGTGCCCCTATGGCATCGAGGTTTGTGTACGTTTTCAGTGCATCATAATACTAGTAGTGTGATTTGATACTTAACCCTGTAATTGTAAATAAATTTGCATAAAAGAATGTGTACAAACCCTGTATTTCGGTTTATACATAGTCCATGGCCAATACAAATGGATTATGGATGCGTATAATGCGTATAATATGGCATCGAGGTTTGTGTGCGTTTTCAGTGCATCATAATACTAGTAGTGTGATTTGATACTTAACCCTGTAATTGTAAATAAAAACTAACGGTTTGGAGAAGATATGAAAAATAGTTTTTGAATTTTGCATAAAAGAATGTGTACAAACCCTGTATTTCGGTTTATACATAGTCCATGGCCAATACAAATGGATTATGGATGCGTATAATGCAATAAAATTGTCAGAGCTAAGTCTGAATTTGCCTTCGAACCCATATTAAATTAATTTACTGCGTTAAAGGAACCACGTAGAAAGAAGAGAAAGATAATTTCCGTCGCATTCTGGGACGCATATTTTACAACATTTACCCCAAGAAGAGCTTTTTACTTTCAAGGCAGAAATTTCTGAGCTGGCTGGAAACGCAAAGAACATTGTACCATGGAAGCCGATAATAATATTAAACATGAAGCAGGAGCCATAATCGGGGACGGAGACCGTAAGTCTCGGGATTCGCGCGCACCTATGATATGGGACAATTTTTCTATTTTTAGAACAAATTGCGCCATCCTGACGTCATATATCCGCGCGGATTCACGCACATGTCAGGGGCTCTCGCGTGGATGTTGTCACGTTGCGTGATCAAATGGTGACAGTTGAGAGATTCTCTTGCGTATTTTTCACAGCGATGGCAGGGAATAAGGCAGGGAATACGAACCAGGGCGCTTATATGTAGTTTTATGCTCTGAGCTAACGGAAAAGGTGGGTTTTTCAGGGTCGAAAACAAGACTTCAATCTCGCGCTGGGAATGAATAATAAGATCTGCTCACGCTAGTTGTAAGCTTACACGTATGCTTAAGAATATAGCAAGAAAACTCTCTACTCTGGTATCGAGTTAAATTGTGAGTTTCTCAGACAATGTTTAATCATAACCAAAACCTGTTTTGATGGTTTCTTATTGTCTCTGCTTGTTTGGTGAGTTTGCAAAGGTTTTTGAAAGGAAAGTCTGACGCGTAGAATTAGCTCATTTGCATCGTGCAGCTCGTGCACTTTCAAGTCCGAGTCGGTGTTTTCAATTGTCAACAAATCTTGACGTTATCTTTTGTGCTGAGATACTGCAACAAATTTCACGAATGCAAAAAAGGCTACGAACATCATGTGTGTTTCTTCAACATAACCATAGTGAAGTTTTACACTGCGAAAATGAAAATAGACAAGGAGTTTTAATAACCCCAATCAACAAAATCGAAATCGTTATTCCAAGTTGATTAAAGAAAGCGTCATCGTAACTTTGCTGATTGTTTCTGCTTTATTCACATATTTTCAGCTTAGCTTTTAATATGTTCTCAAACATTTATCAATCTTAAACATATTTAAAAACTACAGAGCTTTTGTTTGAGTTCGATGTACGCTTTCACACGAAAGTGCGGCGGAAGTACAATTTGTCATGTTTACTGACTGTACAAAACACGCATCAGCGGGCGCTCTCATTCATCGACAACAGAGAATTTACTGGATTTTTACACAAATAAAACTGAGCAGTATCTACGGACGTAAAGTTATTAAGCCTCGATGAAACATCAAGCGTTGCTTACAATTCAAGCGAAACTCAAACTAGCAATTACTGTGTTTTACTTTTCGGTCGCGATAGACTGACAAATTCCTCGCAAGCGTGTGGCAAGAGGAGCTATGAAACTATGAAGTCCAGAAGCTCTGCTATATCTAAATATATCCAGCTAGTTTTTTGCTGTATAATGGAAAAGCTGTTAATCTTCAACATATGTGAAATTTAAAGTGGAATAATGTACAGCTCATGGAAAAGAAGCATCAGTCGGAACACAACTTGGTCAGCGATATATATAAGCTTACAGCGGAACATACCTAAATTCGACACTGTCTTACTTCACTCAAACTGGATCAGCTTACGACGAAAATACTTAAGCAAAATTCCAACAGACGTAAACGGGTTGAGTTGTGGGGCAAAAACATGAAACATTTCGGGAATTTCGGACGCCATTTCCCCCGCGCGACATCCGCAAAAATCCTCGCAGCATGTACGCGCGTGTGACGCAGGTGATGGCGCAATTTGTTCTAAAAATAGAATTATTGTCCCATATCATGGGGACAACCCCAATACTTGAAATGGCGCGCGCTTACGGTCTCCGTCCCCGATTATGGCTCCTGATATGAAATTAAATCATTACGTTGAAGAAAGAGTTTTTCTTACTGTGGGGGAAAACTTTTTCAGAAACGCCAACAACTTCGTCGCGAAGATAGAACATCAAAATGTGACTGTAATCGCACATATATTTATTTAAAAATTGACAACTAATAAAATTGCTATCTTATCTTGACAAAATAAGTTCTTTTATATTATGCTTTTATTGACTAATTGGTTATTTATAAGTCATTTCCCCGGATGTAATGGGACAAACGCAGCTGAATCAGCCAATAATTATATTATGTTATGTTATTTTTGTTATGATTGCAAAAAGGACTTTCTGTAGTCAATTTATATATGTTATTGAACTAGCGCGAGATCGTTAGAAATATTAGTCGAGTTCCTTTTTTGCACGTTCATGGACACAATATTCTCCAGTACAGACCGAACAAGTTCAATAAAGTATTTATTATAATGGCTCTTTTTAATCTGCTGCTAAATTTATGGGTCTTCGCGATCCTTTCTCGATAAACGCGGGTGCGAAAGATAAGCATGCAGTTATTGAGGTTTCTCATGTCGCTTTTGTGACCATGTTACCGAATTTGTTTTCCAAACATGAAGGTAAAAAGATTTCTACTTACCAAAAACTGTTCGTTTTGTGAACGAATTGAAAAAGCAATTCGGGGAAATTAAGTCATGAGCGGTCCCTTTTAGCGGTCCTTATTGCAAAATTCGGACCCCCCAGGAAACCAATCAGAATTGTCCTTTTCATCGCGGAACAGTTCAGCCATATAATAAATTCAAATATGTTATCAAACCCCTGGATATTTAATCATAATACGCTTAATGGGACTCCCACTTCGTGGTCGACCGACGCCTTCTTAATCACCCGGATGATAATACAGACCTAATTTGACCCAAGTCAGTCTTTTTACCATTATTAATCACTTGAAATGAGTGGGCAGCACTGATATAAGAACCAGCTGGCTGGAGTGGAAACAGGTTTCGTCACGTTACAGGCCGCTCGAACTACTTAATTTCAAAACTTAATGATCATGGGACTGAATTTGGTCGCGACTCACTGAAAGAAATCTTGGTACACAATTATTGAAAGTATCTACGATGCCTTTTTCCATAAACGAGGAAGCTTATGAATCACTAACCAAGCTCACACATAATTCCATTAACCAAAATAATGACGGTGTATTTACTGTCAACTACAAAATCTTTTATTCATTATTGTATTATTTTTTATGACATTTATTTTCTGACCTTACATTTGTATTTCAAATTATGATAACTGTAGGTTTTATGTATTTTTTAGTAATGCCAAATTTCTGCCTGCAAAGTATATCAGCAAAGGAAATCTTTCAGAGGCGTACACGACTTTGTTACGGCCTAAAATGGGACTTCAAAATGTCAGCATAACAACGTGAAATCACACAGATATATGTTAATGTGGAGGAAATTAAAGTAAACATATAATATAACTTCTATATCAACAAGACAAATTGCTAAGACACTTTCCTTTTATTTTATTACTTCAATCCAAACCAGGACAAATTTCTCGAATATGTTTGGCCATGAACGCTTCATGTGTCAGTAATTGGATAGTACACGGTTTTTACTCGCACTGTAATGAGACAGATTCAGTTGAATGGGTTTCTTTTGTCCAGCATCAAAGAAAGGGGAAAATAGGATTAAATTTGTAGTTGTTCTTGTTTACCACAATTTATCCCTCCTATGATATTAATCGCTGACTGAACTTCGTATCGTAAATTCGGCGTGTCCTTGTACTTAAGACATCAGGCTTCCACTTTGCGCTCGTTCGATTTTGCTAATCATTCATGTTATAAAGCAGACGGAATTCGACTTTACTCATTCATTTTAACGTTATAAATTGCTTAAAGCAATATAAGTGTGCCGCATGAACAGCTAAGCTGAGTAGATTGGGAGAAGACATGACAATGAAATAGCATATGGCAGGCCTCATTTTCCCAACGGAAGTGAAGACAACATTAGCTTGACTTTGTATGTGAACTGTTTTAAAAATTCACATAAAGCAATTTGTGATTATGTTATTGACTGGGAATAGTTGAATCTTCATGGAAAATTGACGACCTTCACATGAAATAAGCTTCTGCTTTTAAATATTTGACGGTATCAAGGCATTAACTGTCAATATCACACACACACACACACACACACACACATATTTAAAAGCGACTGCCGCGCAGTTCAAAGTTTCTTAGCCAAATTGAAGGGATTTTAGTTTTTTTTTTTTTCAAATAAAGCAACAAGATGTTATGTGAAGTTCCGTTTTATTTACACAGAAAGTGTAACAGTGAAAAAAAGTAAAAACGTAAAAACAAATAATTATACCTGTACCTGATTGAAGTTTGACTCTTCAAGATTTATGTCAATTGCTAATATTTTTGGCTCTCAATTGTCATTCTTTCATTTTACTTCATTTCAGTGTTTTGGCTCATCTCCTTGGCATTATCTTTCTGTCTTAATACAATTGCCAAGATGAAAACTTGAGAAAATGTTCTCAGCTGTTGAGAAAAAAAAACCACATGCGAAAGGATTTCTTTGTAGCGTCTTAATTGCCTCGGCTCTCTATTTATGCTGTTCATTACACATGCCTGGTTTCTGTCAGAGGCAGGTGGTGTTTAATGAGACACCAAGCATATCCGATGCTAATAGTTTCACAGACTTGGAAGCTTGAAAGGCCATTTATGATAATTATGTTAAGTATAAAGCTGTCGGCTTTTGCATTTTCCTGTTATGTTGTCTGCATCTTCTCACGGAACGTGGTTCAGGACGTCGAACTGCCAAAGGGAGCAATATTTACCAGTGTCCATACGGTAACATAAAACAAAAACATGTTCGACGAAAATGCAACTTTGGTGTCGCTCATCAAGAACTTCTCAGCTACCAAGGTAAACGCTGAAAACAATACTCGTGGCTGTCCTGTAGGCGATTCCACAGTTGAAACGGTCATAAAAACCCTAGCCTATTTCATCATTCTTATTGTTTCGTTAGCTGGAAATATCTATCTTATCGTGGTTATTCACAAGAACAAGCAGCTACGAAAGTCGATCAACTACTTTGTTTTTAACATGGCTGTGTCCGATCTGTTCAACCCGTTGACCA